>NW_027042534.1:0-59547 GCF_035927105.1 Exophiala bonariae | reverse complement strand
GTCGTTCGTGTTCTTGTCGTTCGTGTTCTTGTCGTTCGTGTTCTTGTCGTTCGTGTTCTTGTCGTTCGTGTTCTTGTCGTTCTTGTTCTTGTCGTTCTCGTTCCTGTCGTTCTTGTTCCTGTCGTTCTTGTTCTTG
This sequence comes from Exophiala bonariae, assembly GCF_035927105.1. Taxonomy (NCBI): domain Eukaryota; kingdom Fungi; phylum Ascomycota; class Eurotiomycetes; order Chaetothyriales; family Herpotrichiellaceae; genus Exophiala; species Exophiala bonariae. The sequence continues at coordinate 59,411 of NW_027042534.1, read as the reverse complement.
TCGTTCTCGTTCTTGTCGTTCTTGTTCTTGTCGTTCTTGTCGTTCTCGTTCTTCCCTGGCTTGTCTGTCTTCCCGCTCCTTTCGCTGTTGTGCCTGTCGCTCTTCCCGCAATAGCTGCAGCCGTTCTTGCTCCTGCCACTCCTGCCGTTCCTGTTGCTCCTGCTCTAATTGCTCTGATTCTCCTTCACCGGAATCTTCACTGCTATCCTGCATGTGGAAATTGCCTTGTTGAATTGGGCTCAATGAAACCAACGCCCCCGGCTGTAAAGCTGTCTTCTTGTCTGGTTGACCCAGAAAGGCGAAATACGTTGCTCTAAGCACAAAAAACGACGTGATGCCTTCGCCTTGTTCAATATGGTCATCATGGAGGAAGTGGAGGAACAAGAAATCACGATCCTCCTGAAAAGTTTCCCAGACCGGCAGTCCACACCGCCGTTTCAGCTTCTCCCCAGGCCCTGATGTGACCAAAGGCGGCCTGATTGGTGCGGTTAAGGCTTGTTGTCCCATATTATCCAGATATCCATGTAACCGGTGAATTTCAGGAGATTCGAATCCAAGTCGAATGGCCAACTCAGCAAACTGACGGAGAATTGCCTTATCTGCCTTCACCCGTGGTCTCACTGTGACATCATCGTCGAGTGGCTCCCGCGGAATATTCAAAAAGTGTCTCATGGCAAAGGCCAAAATTTGGCGATATCCGAGCTCGACTTGGTCATCTGACGATCCGGGAGTGGCTGCAAAATTCGACTCGTTGACCTGTATCACAATCTGGCCATCCCGCTGGTTGACACCGGTGAAATGTCTTTCAAAGGCTGTCAGGATCGTGTCTCGGCGTGACAGGGTCGTCAAATGTTTCACACTCTCCACGCATGCCTCCCAATAAGGGAAATTCCTAAAGAAGGTGTAGAGAGATGGGATGAGGGAATCAAATTGAGAGAGCCGGCGAAGGATCTCCCTTCGAACCTCTTCACTGCAGGCACTGAAGATATTCCCTGCATCAAGTTGGTGTCGAATGTCGTCTGCATCGCCTGTGGAAGCCCCAGGAGCTTTGAGCTCCAATGCCTGAACGGTCCTATCGTCGATTTCCTGCATCACACTAACATCACCATCCACTAGATCACACCAAAATCCCCGGACGTGCTCGAGGTAGTGCAGAACCTCCTGTGTCTTGTCAGCATGCTTAAAGGGATTGTCCACGGTCGACCTACGTCGTCAGACTTCAGTGCCAACACTTTGTGGATGGTTGTTAATTGCATACCCTTCCACAAACCTGGCACGTCGAGTAGCGCGTCAAAAGCGGCAGTGAGTTCGGCGTGTTTCAGAAGACTTTTCAAGTTCCTCGCACGGCAGCCTCGGAGGCGAGCCCACCATCGCGATTCAAAAATGAAATTGCGTTGAAAATGGTATTGACGGATATTGCGGTAAATCTCCCCGTCTGAGGCAATCTTCTCGTTTGAATACTCCTCGATGAGACTTCGCTGGACGTTCGAAGATGAGTCTAATGTGTGTACGTAAGAGAAGCTCAGTTGCAATGGACACACCCACTCACCCGACAGGTAGAGATCGACGACCCACCACTTATCTCGAGGGGAGAGGAATTCACGACCAGCTTGGATTCGGTGTTTGCCATGGAGGCATCTGAGTCGAACTCCAGTGCGAAATCGTAATTCCGGATAGTCAACTGACCTAGGCATCATTAGAGCAGCTGCAGAAATCCCAGACAAGTCTAATGCGGCGTCGAGATCAGATTGATCAATGAGAGCAAGGACATGGTTTCTAACCGGTTCCGGTAGGCAACCTTCATGTCGATACGCTTCTTTAAGGCGGTTCACGTTGCTCAAGTCAATCTTCAAGGCTTCATCCATAGGGAACTGTAACAGGTCGAGGGATATACGCGCAGCACCGCGAAATCTAGTCCGTCGCTCTTCTTCGAGTTTCACACCTTCCAACCGTGCTCGACGCTGTCTCATTAGGTGAAATTCGCCGCGGCGTCCAGCTTAGATAAGAAAAGAAAACTGAGGGAAAAGTTAAATATCGACAACCCAATATCCAGCGATCGATAGCGATGGCCTGCCGCCGAAGGGTTCTGCTGTGATAAATACAGGGAAAGGTCTTTGGAAGGTGTTGAATGGGAATAGCGCATGGATACCACTGGTATGTAAGTGCGGGACAAAATACATAAAATGGAAACCACAAGAACTTGAGGTGTGTGACATGCGGAAACTTTACGGATAAATGTCTGAGGCCTTTTTGCTTCTCTAATTGGAAGATAGGGCGTGTTACCTGCGGACTGAAATTTTTATATTTCGCCGCAGATGTTCCCAACTCAACCTTCGTCTAAGTTTTGCCCTTCGCTCATGAATGACCTATGACCTATGACCCTAGCCCTACTTTGCAAAAATGCTGTCCTTGGTACAAAGTAATGGCCATTAATGGTGTGATCTATAAGTTGAGCTTGCATTATTGAGTGATAAGGACTGCAAAGGTCATTCCAATGACGTCATCCTGATACCCCTACCCCTGCAAATGCAGCCTCGCCAAGTTTCGCGTCGCACGTCTGCGTCATTTTCTCATCTCTACATTTTAAAAGGCTGAAATTCCATCTCTGCAAGCTCCACATTCAGCTCCAGACGCCTTTGTGCCATCGTTCGAATTTTATCGCGAGTCTCTGTAAACCCCGATACTAGTCATTGGATCAGCTCCACCAATTAGACGCGGCTGAGATACTCACCTAGAACAAGAACCCTCTCCTGCAATGGTTGTGTTACATATTCCATGCTGTCACCCTCCGGGAAAAATCGGTCTAGTCCGCTTCTATCGCCCAAGTGGTGGCTTATTTCGTGCCTGTGCTCGTCAGTAGAATATGCGGAGGAAGCACTCTGTCGAGCATGACCTGCGTTCAACGTGTGCGGGGGTCTGTGCTCGGCGGATCCAATCTCATGATCCTTCACCGAATGCCTTTGGCGTGTGGCCAAGGAGCCCAGGACCTTCCGTTCCGGCCCCAGCTCGCTGAGCTGTCTACTAAACATTAGGTCTTTCTCTATCAGACTTTCGAAATCCGCCAATCCCGGATAAACGGTGCTCCGTCTCCCAAACGATACCATTGAAACATCATTGAGGTTCACATAGATCGAGATTTGGAGAATCTGGCTCCTGGTCAGTGACTGCCAGCGAACAGCGAAACAACATACACCACCGCTCTCGAGCTTGTCCTGATCTAGCGCCTCATTCAAAAATGGCTGTGCTGCGATGCCAACATCTGAGTTGGTTAGAATGGATCAAATCCAAGCATTTGATTGGCCGCACTGATGTCACTTATCTGCCAAATCAAGTGGATTCTGCGGGTGAAAACTTGGCGAGCGTGATAGCCATGGATCAGCCTCTTCAAGTGTGGTAGTTGGGCAGCTATGCCGGCACCGTCTGCAATCATCACGACATTTTCATACTTGCCAGTCGGAATGATTTGGCCATGTGGACCACTAAACATAACCCACTTGTTGTGGGCCTGCGTACCCTGGTGGGCGAGGTGGAGGAGGTTTCTCGTAAAGCCCTGGCGCGGTTGTATGAAGATGTCAAGGGTGGTTTGTGGCGTGGCTGCCCAGGAGGTCACTACGAATGGGTGACTTTGTAGAAAAGACCAAAAGCTCACTGAAGGCATCCACAAATTGATGTGTTGACCTGGTCCAATCTTCAAGGGCCGAGAAAGATGCAATCTCAGTTTAACCATTCCGCATGAACCAGTGATGATAGCTCGTGAGCGGCCGTGACGGAAGCATCCACTTCGAATGAAAACAATAATTCCTTCGAGTGCAAATGTCGTGCCAAACACACCCGCAAATCCGTACAGATAAACGCGAGGGAACATCTGTTCCGCAGGTAAATGTTGCCATATCGAATAAGCACAAAGAAGAGCCAGGGCTTGGTGAGTTCGAAGGAAGATTTCGTACGAGGGCTTCCGGAAAATACGCCGCGACAAAACCGCCAGCCAGCCCAATGCCGAACCCGCCTCAAGAAGTTAGCGTGAATAACATGTGAAAAGATGAAGACCTCACAATGATAACAAAAGGATGGAAGGACTTGGTCTGGAACGCTGATTTCTCCGTCGCCGCCAAAATAACGACATGAAACACAGCAAGTGCAAAAGCGGCGACACTAGCCAGACGATGTACACGTTTGACTGTTTTCAAAGGAAGCCCCAGTAAGGTCGCGAGAAAATCGAGATGGAAAACCCCCAAAAGCGGACCTATATTGATCAAGGATAACATCCCAGCGCGCCGACCTGCATGGGACAAGTCGTCGACCTCAAAGCAAAGGCAAAACACATTCACCGTCAGGTACACCACCTGGATCATGGCAGTGGCTACGCTCCAGGGACCTATCAGTGCATGACGGTTGAGGATGTAACTATAAGTTAGGCGTTTCGATGTTTGAAGAGTGATATCAGTCATAAATTGCTGTGTGGAAAGGATATTCCTGAGGAGAAAGCATAGCGCAATACCGAAGACGATGATCGCATATACCTGACTGATATCCATGTGAAACAAGTCTGAGCAAGGGGATGCACCCGGGAGATAAAAAAAGCAAACAGGTGACTTTAGAGGAGATCCAAGGGCGCAATGGAAGTTCGAGCGTCATCTCCCAATATATCAGTGGTACCATAGCATTTCCCACGCAGTCCTGTGGCTGCAGATAATCGAGGGACAGAATGATCCTCGGCTCCTCACACCTTCTTCCCTTACTCATGATATTTATATGCCCGCCGGCAAAACGACGCCAACTCATGTAGCAATTCCAGCTCTTCTTTGCGCCATGGAAGCTTGAGGAATGCGTGCTGGACGTGTCAGCTGTTGTCTTCCAACCTTGGTGGTGCTTACCTGCATCAACTCTTGAATAGACATTGTAGTGTTAGTCATTAGCAAAAATTTTACCGGCTCAGAACTCTCTGACCATCGATTCAGATTATCAATGCCAATAGTACCATCATCCTTTGCATACTTCTGCATCAACTGCATTGCAATGCCGCCTAGCGCCCTCACATCTGAGTGATCCCTTCCGTTTGCATTGTAGCAACACTCTTGGTTAGCTATCACGCTTTCAGCAATCTGAAAAACGCAGGTCGATTGTGACTGACCTAGTTTGATTTCGCCGTTTGGCTTCAGGAGTACGTTGGAGCATTTCAACGACCCATGCCGCAATCCTTTCGAGGATAGATAGCTGAGGCCTTCAACAATCTAGTTCCATTAGCGGCGGATATAAGGATGGTCATGGAGTTTAGTTCACCTGGCCAATAATGGCTGCGAGTTGTCGTTCGGTCGGATAGGCTGGGCAATTCACCACCTGGACGAGGGTGACGAAAATGTGCTCGAAAACGGCGTAATATGTCTCACCAACCTCAAAAATCTCCAACAGGTTGACAAATCTCTCGTGATGGACGCTCCACAACATCTCAATTCTTCGATCCCCATCTTGGCGGACGAATTCCCTGATGGCAACCTTGCCGGCCCCAGGGGCTTTGCGAACTGCGACCGTAACAAACTGGTCCAGCTTGAGATCGTATCCGCTCTTGTAAACCTTCCAAGGGGACTCGTGCTTGATTCTGTTGATTTGTTGATTCTGACCATGTCGCAGCTTCGCGAACGGAGTATACTCTTTGACATAATTTCTGACAGCTGATGTGTCCTCCATTGCTAAGCTCTGCTGGGCATCTTTTCCCGCCTCGTCAGGGGAATTTGTACGTTCTTGTGTTCGAGACCTGAGATCGCTCCATATTGTTTCCAGATGAAGCTTGGAGTCACGATTTTGGTCTTTGGGAGGTATTCGAAGGTTGCGATCAAGATCGGAAGACATGATTGAGACCGGGATTGAGAGACAGGTGGTAAAGGATGGAGTGAGAGGTTACAATATTATACTTGGGATGACATCTGGTTAGAGGACGATATACAGTAGTAGCGGAGGGAGAAATGGCAACATCACCAAGGGGGCCCTGCTTGACCCCTGAATGCTAATCGCCGCCTTGGATCCTTCCGAAGGATTTTACTTAGGGGTTCAGCGGCAAAGGCGGCCACCCTAAGAGTTTCTCGTGGTTTCGGGGCGGCGGTCGCTTATTGGGGTCGCATGAATAGCTTTCCGAAAATGTTTCGGATTTGTATTAGACATGTCGCTAGACAATACCTTCACATTCATTGTAGAATTCCACGAAGAACAGTGACGCACACCGCGAAGGACGGAGCAAGACTTCCGTAGAAAGGGATGGTAAACTACCGCTCATTACTGTAATATAATACCACTAAAAATAAATTCATGAAGAATGGTGGGCACAGTTCCACAGAAACCAGGAAGCGACGTACGGAAAGCGGTATTATTACAACAAACACGATGGATTGCCAAGACGGGCACCTTAAAAGGCGTTATAGTTATACAGCAGTTATCACTTCCGTGCGGACTGGAATCATGACTGGGGTGGGGCTTGGGTTGTTCTAACAGAAGTCTGCACAGCCCAATCAAGAGCGCACTACGGATTACTGATTCCGCTGCTTCGGCCATAGGGAACACATTCCCAGCAACGCATACCTACCAGGTGGCGTCTTTGCTCTGAAGCCATGCAAGCTCCTCAATGTGGAAATCTTTGGCTGGCAAACTCGTCCTCTTCCGTGATTCTGTGGATAATTTTTCTCAACAGACACCGTTGACAGCGAGAGTATGAATCGTGCTCTTCTTATCCATCGGCACGAAGGTTTGATGGCTTCCCAGCCAGCGACACAAGTGATATCAATTCGCTCTGCCGCCATTGGCAGTTCAGAAAGGGGTGCTGCGATGCCTCAGTCGATTTTTTCTGAAAGGTTACATGGGGAGGGGCAAAAGACAAACATGTTCGAGACACCTCACTGACTCTCTCGATGTTCGTCTGAGAAAGTCCACCAGGTGTGATGAATAGCGTTCGATACCCAACCTTCGTTCAGAGTCATTGCTTTTTGTCGCCAACGTCATAAGAATGTTTCCGACGTCCTTCACGTCACGAAGACAGTTGATTCTGGCGTCGTCACCACTCCTTCGGCAAAGTTCAGGCTCGGCTATACTAAATTTGAGTTGTTGGGGAAAATGCCTGAAGAAAGAAACACACCGATCATAAACTTTCCCGCTCGGCTGACCCAAATGTTCACCAGGTTTAAATTTCCATGTGCCAAGTGGTGAGCTTCGAGAAAACTGAGCGCTTGCATCAACTGCGTTTTGTCAGTACGTGGAAGGGCATTGGCATGTATAGGCGACTTTCCTGTCCTCCGATCGCAGCGAGCTCCTTCTCCGTGGGAATTCTCAAGCTCTCAGAGATGTGTAGGAGATTTAGATCCACATACTCACACACAACATCCACCATGGAACCTGAGAAGAAGATCTCAATTGTTTTGGGGAAATAGCGCTGTCTGCGGAACTGAGCCAGGATCCTCAATTTATGGTAGAGACTTTCATTGCTCATTTGTCGAACTAGAACACAGGTATCTAAACGGCGATTTTCTTGGGCAACGCTCACCAGCCCGTTCAACTCAATCTCGTCCTTTTGCAGATATTTGGTCCACACTGATGAATTCGACTGTGGGATTGTGTTAAGTGACTCGCCAACCCTACTCGAGTGAACTTTCAGCGGCAATTTAGGGGGCAAAGTCTTGGCATTTGTCCGAAGGAATTTGGGAATTTTCCGCTCCTGAGACGCATCCTTTGGTGGTTTCACCCCGTCTCCATGCTGCATGACTTCTATCTGATCAGTTTCGGAGGAATTGAAGGGATTTTCAGGAGTAGGAATGGCCAAGATTAAAGCAATAGGCTGCACATAAATACAGGATAGAGTGCAGTCCAGTACAAACAGTAATGGAAACTATAATATGGTTCTGACTGAGACAAGAGAACGGGCGATGTTCTGCATATCCCAGTGTCATTACATCCAGTACTCTTGCCCACCGACCGTCTGTCATGGCGCCCTGCAACTGGTTTTCGTGGATTTTGCCCCTGCTCGTCATGACCTCTACCATCGTTTCCTCTGGGACCGCCGCGTGTCCGGTTAATGCACCAGAACTACTCAATGAGAGAATGTCAGTGTGGGTACAGCCACGCCATATGTCGGACATGTTTGGGTCGCACAGTCGTACGGACAAATCTATACAAGGCAACTTAGGCGAGTCAGTGAGGATTTGGCTGTCTCCTTCTACTTTATGGCTACGGTTCTGGTTTATACACATACAAAATTGCTAGTCAAATGACCTCCAGAAGCCCCTTTTCCATGATTTCAAAGTATTCCAGATGCTGAATCATTGCTGCCGTGATCGATCGACAAAGGAGGCATTCCGGCCCGCGCCGCGTAGTTTAGGATGCAGAAGGGGAAGAAGGGGTGTTGATATCAACGTGGGAGTCGTTTGACCCTGGGAATTCATCATACTCACCAATGCGCCTCGATAAGCACGGATTCCGTCGAGGCACTTCATGCTGGGAAGAGTCCTCTCAGCTTCCCCCACTCCTCGTAGCATCGCAGCGGCGGTCACCGTTGGGGCCGCATGAATGATGTTTCAGATCACGTTTTAGACGTTTTCTTCTGATTTTCCATGGTTGGAAAGATCCGCGACACGTGTCGTCAATATCCGTCCATTGGTGTGCTCGTATCTGCAGCCGTCCACTTTGGGTTTTGCTATTGATTGCCGCGGGTTTGCTGTTTCGCACTATGTTTCAGATATGATCTTGGTGTGTTGATTGACTCATTCGCCCTGAATATAAGTCAGAAGCTTCCGGAATAGATATTGTACAGCCACTCATGTGATCGAAACCTAACACGCAGCGCAGAGCAGTGTAGATGACACTTGTTTGGGGGGAGGGCTACCATACCTGTACTTTCTGGTTGGGACTTCACAGCGATGGAAGCAGTACCGTATCCACCGAATTTTAGTTGCCTTCGTCTTGCTGTCGAAAGAAGTGCTCTATGCACACCAAACACCACGAGAAGGTGCGGATCTGTTGTCCAACTGGGTCGACTACCCTCTATGGTTCCTTTCAGCAACAAAGGCCACTACTTGTGGTATATTGGACGGGCGTGCTGCAATGTGGTGTTATGCTGACCACAGAATTCGAGAAGCGCAGCAGCAAACGTGATAGAAGGTAGCAGAAGCCGATCGAAATCCAGGGCGTTGACCACAGAAACCTGTGGTCTCTTCAACAGTTGTCAGGGTCTTTGGGTATCTATCCCCTCCCATTTTAGATTTTCTACCTTCGCCAAAAGGCGACCGCAGATGCCAAGACTCCGTGAGATGAGGTCGACAAATTACGGAGAAGTACAGGCACTCAGGCACTGTCACCGGCAACTTGCACCAAAATGCGCACTTCCTCTCCTTCGAGACCGGCCCCTTTGGATAGACTAGTTTCTTGGAGGCTTGTTCAACCATCGTGTGTGCTCGAAAGTCGATCCAGGGTTCCCCTGGTGTGTCTTGCCAAATGTATGTGTACAAGACCACCGTATTGGCCACTGTGTTCCTTGACGACGATATCTCCCAATCTACTTCCCGAGGTGCCACGATGGCGGTGGCGCTCGCAGACTCTTCCGAAAGACCGGCAATAAATCTTCCAAACCTAAACAGACCGAAAACATCGGCGTAAACCTCTACAGTGCCCTGAGTACGAATATCCACCATTTCTCAGGGCAAATCACTATCTTGAACGACCAGTGGAGCGTGCTTGACGCAGATGTCTTGTGAGTCTTCACGCCGTTGCCTCAATCAAACTAAGGCTGGTATCGACTGCGATCAGGAAGGACCCGGTGTTGAGCTGTGACTCTTATGAGCGCATATACGCGTAGGATGCTCAGTATATTGCAAGCTCAGCATTGCTGAGAATTGTTAACTCCATGCGCTTCTTCCATGTTCATATCAGCTCCTCGTTAAAGGACATGTCAAAGTAATTATCAGGCCTCGCCAGAAAGTAATCACAGATCTTCACTATTCGTTCAATTTCTTGATCCTTGCGACTTGCCATCTGTTCATCTGTGGGACAAGCAGGTAATGAGGCGTCAAAGGTTGCTATCGATCTCGGATTTAGTGGTGATGAATGTGGGTTGGAGACTGTGGAAGATTCTGCATAACGTGTATGCTGCGATGGACGGAAAGCCACATTCCCAATATCAGTGGGCTCGGTCGACATTATAGCTTCTTGACGGTAAACATCACTGCCTGCCTTAAGCAAGAGGTGAGATTCTCCGATCGTGCTAGCTTTCGTGACTGGATCTGACGATGGCCGAATCATGCGAGCTGTAGCATCTGTGCTATGAAACGCGCCATCTCCATTGATCAGTTGTAGGAGCTCTTCTCGCGATAGGTCTGAGAGTTCTTGAACTTTATCAACGTGAGTGCTGAGAAAGAGCTTTTCAAAATCGTATGATGTTTCTCGATGGTCTCGCTAGCCCTGTCCCGAGGTAAGCAAATGCGTGAAAGGGCTGACAGCAACCCACATCTTATAAGGTCTTCGTTTCGCGATGGTCTTTGTGTAGTCGCAAGGGACTGTTAGATGATCCCGCTGACAACTCTCACAAGGGAGCTTGCCGTCACAACGAGTCTTGCGCCTTCGGCACGCTTCACATACCCTGACAATGCGAGCCGTCTTTTTGGCTAAAGAAGACATAATCAAATTATCGTGATTCTTGATGATAGTATGGAGATTATCATTGAACACGACTGCGTTGAACTGTAAACCAAGAGAAGTGGATGTCCAGGTAGTGAAGGAGATTTATCAATCTCTTGAACATGGAGGAAATGAAAATTTGATGCCTTAAACAAAAAGACTCGCACCAATTTTAGGTTCGCAAACTGTTAATCGGCTCCTAGTGCACTGCCACTACTTCGCACATCGGTGGCTGGGAGGTGTCCTTGTCTAACGATAACGACGCAATGCAATTCAGACATCCACTGGTCGGAAACTAAGACATGGTTTCTACGTGGTGACTTCAACAGCCACCCTGCCTGTGCGTATCTGGAGTGGACAAAACATATTGTAGATCTGCAAGGTAGGCCATTCGCCCGAGACGTGAGGAGCGAAAGTCACCCAGCCCATCGGATTCTGGAGCCCAGGATGCGACTAAGGCAAGTCGTCGAAAGAGTAGACATGCGAACGATGATTACTGTACCACGCCTCCCGCGTGTATCGTAAGGTCCGTGTACTGGTGTTGGCCGTTACCCATCATCGGGAGCCAACCATTTCGCAGGCAGCGATCCCGCCAGAGAGGCAGGCTCAAAGGTAAATCGTTGGCTGGTATCAGCACCGAAGGTGGCACTGGTATGCAAACCATTATTGCCTTACCGGTCAAGAGGTTTCGCAATTGCTGACTTTGCGATGACCTTTCTGGCGACCGCCCTTGAAAGTCAGTTGGCCGGCTGGAGAAGAGCCTTTCCGCGAACTAGAAAGTCTTGTCCATGATGCCCTGAAAATGCCTCGCGTCAAGACCCATCGTGATGCACCCTGTGACAACTAAGATCGGCCGGACTTTCAATACCTCCGGAAGATGTCCAACAAGCTGTATCGCCAACAAGGGTTCCAATACGGCGACATCTTTGACTGGACGACTCGAGAATTCCAGGGGCTAGAGCTTGATGCCCAAGAATCGCTTACATCAAAAGATGTGAACGAACGACGAGGAGAAGATGGTACGAAGCCTTTTAGGTGACGGAGGAGGGGATGTCGGACCAAGGCCATGCGTCGAAAGAGGAGATGATATTATCAACATGGAAATCTAATGGACCAATAGACATGCCAATCATCACTATCATGACCGTAGCTAATGTCATCGACCATCGGAAGCCAACCATCATGCAGGCAGCAGTACCTACGCCGGGGCAGGAAGTGTTGGAGGCAGTTCATTGGTTGCAACTAGCACACCATTTAGAGAAAGCTTGTACGTTCTGTGCCGCGTCATCCTTAAAATCATTGAGTGCGTCACTTTGAGAGGCTTGTCATAGTAGTGGCCTGTGCGGCGACCGTTATGGCGACCACCTTGAAAATCGATAGATAGGCCTGGTACATTGTCTACACCTTTCGATGTAAGAGGCCATTAGGCGCAAGGCTCCAGCCTCTGTAATCCCAATCGTCTAGTCAAAGACGTTATCACGCTATGGTTTCTTCGCATCGGCTCCTCTTCGACGCCTCCTTCTTCGGTCACGTCTGCCTGCAAGGGCTACTGAGCCTCGGACTCAAGCCCAACCTCTCAAATTCTTGTATGGTCCAGCGAAAGACATCGTCGTACTCAAATCCCTACTGAGACTCGGAAGCAATATCTACTCGCAACGGTGGGGCGTTGGCTGGTCCGCAATGGTTGGCTCTCGGTGGCTGATAACAGCCATCATCCAGTTTGGCAAGAAAGCACGGACCCTGGCTCCGGTCATCACGATGCACACCGAAGAGGTGGCTCAAGTGACAGCATCGTTGTTATGCCTAGGGTCCTCTCCATGTGGGCCCAGGTAGAGAGTGTCATCTTTTCCTTTTACGAGTCGCCTCGGTCGCAGCCTGGACTTCACACCCCATGGCTTCGTGGTGTCCACTCCTCGCTTCCCATTCACACTATTCGATGTAGGTGGCTCTTCAGCGTCAAGCCCTAGCCTCTGGAATTCTCGAATCGTCCAGTCAAACACGTTGTCATACTCGAACCCTTGCCGGCGGAAGAGTTTGGTGAACATCTTCCGAAGGCGCTGATAGTCTGGCCGCCCCTCATCGCGTAACTCGTGCACGTAAGTGAAGTAATCAACAAATTCGGTAGGAAGACCAGCACAGAGTTCGCTCGCACTGGTTGCCTGCTTCTTCTCCAAAACCAGCAGGTATTTGGTATCCCGCTTCGCCTTGAGACCTTGCCCAGGGAGTTTTCCACGCATGAAATACACTAGCATGTAGCCGAGTGCCTCCATGTCGTCGCGCCGGAATTGTGCTGTAGGACAGTCAGCCGACCTTCTTGCACGCTCGCACACAGCGGACGCGTCGCCTACCGACCCCCAAATGCCCGTTGATGCCCGCATACCTACACGTGCCTAATAACTGAGGAGGACGTGCCCGTATGTCAACGCGAGTAGGAGTACTACTCGAGCCCCACCAATCGGGATAGCGGTAGATCGCAAGGCCTAAGTCGGTCATGTAGACGATATTCGCTCGCTCAATGGACCGATTACGAAAAGGATGGACGGCCCGCTCTCTATTGCGCTCGTCTCCACGTCTTTACGTATCGACCCAATGGAAATAGGCGTCGGTGAAGGCACTAAGAATTCCGCGGAGACGGGAAAGCGTTGGTGTCGACTGAGGTTAACATGGCTTCCCCGAACTGCTATTAGAGGAAACATGCTTGCCCGTAAGTTCTTGACCAGCCATTTGCCTTTGGTCAGGTCTATACTTGGCAACTTAAGCGACTTAAGGAGGGATGATGAATGAGATCTCTGCCCCTTTCCACTCTATGGTTACTGTTCTGGTTTACATACAAATTTACTAGGCATATGATCTCCAGGAGCCCGTTTCCATGATTCAAAGCATTCCAAACGCTGAAGCAATGGCGCTTACTTTACCTGAGCAGGAGGCATTCTGGGCTGATCACAGGGGGTCTATTTCCAGATTTGGTTAGTGCGTTCCATGTTACCACTTAGCACGCGCCAGTCGTCTTGGCGCCAACCGCCGTTGAAGGTACAAAAGTGAAAATCGTCTGGAGAGCCTTTTGACCCTGCCAGCCTTAGTTGAAGCTCACCGCGATGACCATCTGTGAGCCCATCGTATTGTCGTATCTCCAGAAAAATAATCTCTTCCGCACTCTCCCGTGGTAGAGAGCACGCACCATGCCCATCCACATGAACATGTTCAGGACCGTTCATGCGACCGGCCCTGTGTTTCAGAACCTGCAGGCCAATTACCCATGATCTTGTGGCCACGTCACCTCGTCCTCAGTAGGGAACAGCACGACAAACAGAGGGTGCGTGTCAGGGTCAGAGCGATGCCCCTGATGGGTGCCAGTTTCTTCGATTTGGACATTGGGGGTTGCTGGTGAAGTAGCTACAGGTACAGTACCGTTCAAGAGCAAATTTCACGAATTCATGACAATCTTGAACTCCGTATCTTTCAACGACACCGAAGATGTTGTCGCAAAGACCTTGCTCATGATTGCACCGAGCCAGTTGAACTATACTGAACGCCTTGTCAACATTTGTGCTCTGCCTCAGTCACCACTATCCCCTTGACTCCAGTCAGCCCATCCAAGAAATTCCAACGGCCTTCACTCGCACAGCAGTCCGCGTCGCTCATCAGGGGCGGAAATATTACTCAGAAATTTCACTACACTTCCGTCGAGTCGTTAACTACCACCCCAGTCTCCTCGGAATCATCTCTTCCGGCGAGCACCCTCCCCAAAAGAGCGGCAGGACGGAGAGAATGGTCAGACTTCGTTCCAGATTACCTGCGCTTCACAACCTCACAGTCGTCGGTCTGAGAATGGCAACTACTGGAAGAACAGTGTCAGCCCTGAACATGATGTCGGAATGGCCGACTTTGAAGTCCTTTGCAAAATTCGTTGGGAAAGTCCACAAGAATGAGCTTGGCGTCGCTCCAACCATGTTTGCTGGCGTGCACCATCTGCTAGCAAAGATAGAATATGAAGGGAAGATTGCTAGTGTGAAAGATGCCAAGATTTTGGTTGTTCACACATGAAATCGTGGTTCAGGGAAAGAATGATTTTGCAGTAAGTGGTAGGTGGCACCGTTCGATTGGGTGGTGTTGTGCCAAGGTATGGATTTCTTTCGTTCTTAACATTCTTTCCTCCTTTCCTATCCTCGGATGGGGCAAGGAGGACGTATCTGCACCTGAGCCACTCATATTTTCCTAGCCACGGCCAGGAAGACATGTGGCCAGGATCAGGTGGTCCTTTCGTCAAAAGTCACTTCAGCCTGGACTTCGTCCTCGTCACTGACGCATCATTGATCTTCTAAGCTCGCCAAGTCCCCGTCTCCACCATCCCCTGGCTTTATTGTCGGTTTCCTCTCCTCATTTTTGAAGATTGCTTGTTCTTCGATGTCGCTGTCATCGGTAATGTTGCCTGCTCTCTTAAGGCATTGAAGGACTCAACGCCACTATCCTCCAGCTTGACTGCCAGCTTCTCAACGCGCGGCGAGGCCCTGGCTTGTAGCAACGGGCGTGATGTCGCATTCTGATCATCATGAGCGTCCTCCACAGGATGGAGAATAACGTCGTCCTTGCATTTTTCCCGACCGTTTTCCCTCCTCTCTCTTCTCTTCTCGAGCAACCTTCACCAGGCCTGTACCAACGCCTATGCAATAGCTATATTTTGCGTTTTTCTGCCTTGGACAGCAGCCGCGAATGCGTGGTCGAGGATTCACGGGCAAGCATATTTCCTCCCATAGTAATTTACGAAAGAGAGGCAATAGTCGACCGGATGCTCGTGGCTTATGCCAAGGCTAAAGTCTTGAAGACTCGCTTACTGGATTTAAGGTCTCTCCTAGAGTTTTACATCCTTGCAATGGCAGTCCGTCTGATTGCTCGTTAAATGTGAGTTTGCACGGAGGCAAATTCCAGCCACCAATATCCCAAGTATTGGTAGGGAATCAGGAGCCAACGGGTGATCCGTTGGGGGCTGAATGTTATGATAGCTTGTGGACCAAATAGATGTGGGTAGTGATTTCAATCTACGTATCATTTCTATACTTTATCAATGCTCCCTCATCGACGCAGCCATATTATCAAGAAGCCACACCAAAGCCCACGCTCCAAGTCTGGCCAGGAATTGTTAGGGCTATGTACGTATTAAATTTACCGCTCCCCTACAACAAGCATATCGTTCTGAACCACTTTACCGGTCCACAAATGATTCTGGCTGGCAGTGATGATTGCATGACGGCCACTCATGTTGTCCTTGTGCACTGGCCTTCTGTGGAGATGGTGCTGGCCCACGGATGAAAAAGCCCAATAACCATTTTCCCTCCTAGAGCTAGAATAGAAAATTCAATACGAGGAGTAAATGGTGTCTCTTTAATTCAAATTTTAGGTAGTCCAACATACATCTTGCGCCGTAGTTCTCCACTACACTGCACACTCGAGCGCCGACTTATGGGTCGTGGATTCTTTACCATCGGTTCACCCTTTAATTGCATTGACGAAGTTAGCAAGGCGTTGAGCAAACTCGGACGTAATGATGAAGATCTCGTTACTCAAGTCCGGAATGGGAGAGAACACGCTAACCAAGAGCAAGCATAATGGTTGATAGTCAACACAATAGGCGAAGATCTGACTGCTACGGTATATGCATCTGGCCGACGTCCTTGCACTAGCAGCCATTTCTGCGACTATGTATTTCAGATCTTACGAGATCATATCACGTCCGAGCCATGGTTCTGTTTTGCGATTTAATGGATTGGTTACCTTGATTCTTGAAGATCGCGAACCCTCATGCCTTCAACTTCATCTCAGCCTGAATCAGGTGATAGTACAATCCTCCGAAAGCTCAAACAAACATTGGATGTGCGCTTTCAGCTAACGGCTGATCACCAATCGTGGCGGACGAAGACGCAGATGATGTAGCATTCCATAACAAACTGAAGTCCTAGTTCGGAGCCGCTTACCTGGCGCAATCTGATTGTTTACCAGACCTGCATCCCCAAGGTTTTAGGTTCTCATATCCGTCATATTACTCGCACTATTCTCTTCGTGCAATGAAAAGTAGCACTAGCTCAAGGACTTCACAATTTGCCGTGAATTTTCTTGTCTCTCCAGTTGACATCGTCGAAAGATGGTTGGCCCACCCTGTCTGAAAGTCAGTGAAATGAATTCTTGAATTGCTAATCACATACTCATGCTTTCGTCAAAGGTAACATGTTCCTTGCCGCTGTCAAAGCTAGCATATGAATTTCTGACACTTCCGTGCTCCCACTCCTTGATGCAGCTTATTCTATTGTTTTTGTACCAAACTCTCCACTCGAAGAATACATCGTCTCCTTTTTGGGGATGATTTTGTAACATGGAGAAGCTTTAAATGTTTAGCCCGTTAGTTGTGGCTGTGAGTATTTTTGTGGATTGGCAGAAGAACGACGATAGGTATTCGATATCATCATTGACATTGCTGGTTTTTAATAATCATAAGTCCCTTGGTGGAAGGAGACCATCTCTTCAGGCCCTGGACGGGTCTAGATCTGTTGAAGACCAGTCCGTGCACAGAATCTCGTACATTTTGGTCACATGTTACAAAACATTCTGTGTACGGACCACCGACTAATATGCTTATTAGGGGACAAGTTTTGCGGTCGATGTATGTACTCCGTGGGACGCATAATTTATCCCAATTTCTAAACAGAGTAACGATTGAAAATTTCCGATTACTTGCGAAATAAAATGGGTGAGTAACTTTGATCCCCTGTCGGTGCCAGCGATAGGATTAACTACAGGAGAGGTTTGATCTTCTGATCCATCAACGATAGATGTTCGGGATCAAAAGGGTTCCACGTTGGTCTTAGCATATTCGCTACGGGTTTCCGCAGAATTGAGAGTTCGTGAATGATTTGTGTCGTTTATGGCCTTTAGTTCAATAATACTAATAAATCCCAGTCAGTCCAGCGAAAACTATGCGTAAAACTGGCATCTGGAAAATGGGGAGGTTACTCACAAAACCAAGGCAGCACTAGGAGGAATAAATCCCGGAAAGCCACTGATCATAGTGAATATTAGTTTTGCTGCTCCGTTCAAGATGCTGGAGTAAAATCAAATGCATGGAAAAACCCTCTCTAACAGGAGAATGGAGACTTGTTGGTGCCATTTTCCATGAAGACATTGGCTGGATAACCAGCCAAATATGGCCTAAAATGACATCTGCCCACACTTACCATTCACCGTATGCCTTGTCCCTATTTTCCATAAGATTACTCCAATGTTCGAGATGTATTGCCCAGCTCATACTTACTGAGGGATTTGCAATACCGCTCGTTCTCCTAATGACATCCCGAGAATTGCCTCGTCCCATCCTGTTGACGTGTT
This sequence comes from Exophiala bonariae, assembly GCF_035927105.1. Classification (NCBI taxonomy): domain Eukaryota; kingdom Fungi; phylum Ascomycota; class Eurotiomycetes; order Chaetothyriales; family Herpotrichiellaceae; genus Exophiala; species Exophiala bonariae. Next base: position 41,390 of record NW_027042534.1, on the reverse strand, counting down.
TTAGGTTTGAGCTATACCTGGTGAAAGAACCGATAAACCACAGAACCAACCTAAGATAACTTTGCCAACACCGATGACCGTCTTGAAATCGTCTCGTTTAGCAGTGCTTTCAAATCTTAGCTTTTGTTAGTCCTTGCTCCGTATGTCTCCAGTAGCATTATATGCTGCAAGCTCACTCTTTACCCCTGTGGTAGGGATCCATGCTATTTGCATCGTAGAGCCAACCTGTGTGTTCCACAGTGACTTCACGCCCTCTTGCCGGATAGTCAGTGCCATTCCCTGCCCGCAGAACGATCTTCGTGAGCGATGTCGGGGATAACATCGTAAGAAGTGCAGAGTCTTCTGGTGCAAAAGACCGTGAAAAAGAAACAAAGGATCCTGAAAGAGAAACATGCTTCACCCATGACATGTATTAAGTGCGACGGTGCATAGTAAGGCCGGTACCCTTGGTTTCAACACCAATGTCACCTCCCAGCGCTCTCTTCAGCGGCCCAGCACAAAGAAAACGTGCCACTAATGGGTCGGAAAGCTTAAAATGTAAGATTCAGAATGGGAGCTAACTGAACTCTGATAGCTCAAACATCAGGTGAAGGCTGTTGGCCAGCAAGTAAAGTATGAGGATGGCTGTTGGTGCGTTTGGGTAGTGCGGAGTTTAATTTCCGCGGACTAATGCCCATTTTGCAGCCCACTATTTATTTAGAAGGTCCTGCACCCCCTGTCACCATGTAAGTCATGATATGCTTTACGGATGGATATCCTATCCTTCCGTATAAAAAACCATATTCCATGTTTTGTCCGTGGAAATCTTGTTTTGTGCCCCTGCTGGTGCCACCTCAGATAGAAACGTTGCGCTACTCACACCATCTCCTCCGGAAAATGAAGGGCCGGTCGCTGCGAGAATACTTAGATATCAGAGCCTGCTCAATCTGTGGATGTTCTACTCTGTTCATGCTGACCAAACACCGACTTTCGCGGGTGGTGCATCAAACTGGTGGCAAAGTGGCAAAGTGGTGCGTCAGCGTGCACGGGCCATAAGACAAGCATACCACTTTGTGGCCCGTGCATTCCCAGATCCTAATACACTCATTGATGATGATGGTAACAGTACTGAGAACATGCTAATAGTACTGAGAACATGCTACCTGCGAAGGAGGTTACCGTAGTTCTGACTACTGAAGTTGAGATCATGCGCAGCCAGAAAACGAAGGGTCAATATGTGCCAAGGGAATGAGAGTGGACCGTAACTTGGTCGGGAGAAGCGGAGTAACAATGCTATAGGGGGAGTTCGATCCCCCAGAACACGAGCTGCCCAGGACCGGCGTATGCCTTCTTGGGGCGGTTATCATGTTCAAAATCCGATTGTAGCGTGTCAACGCCCGCCTAATACGGGGATATACGAAGTTACTCAACGCCATTCAATTATGAGGTTTTTAGTGCAGGCACGGGGAAGGTCTACATTGGGCAACCGCGCTGACTGACAGAACGCCCGACACTATGGGTCATCTACACCCTTTTAGATGTGAAAAGACATGTATTGGCGAGTTTCGAGAACTCGCGTAATTTCCCTTTTGAGGCTCCAAGAAATGCAAGCCGCCCAATGTAATCTTTAACCCCTGCTATAATCCAATTCACCCTATTCGGAACTTTCCGTACATCACCTTGGTAGGTTTTAGTTTAGTCCTTGTTTTGTGGTTAGGTGAATTAATGGAAAGTTACCTAATAGCTAGGGCTATGTGGCGCCCACTTGCGGTAGAAGTCCCTCCCGATAGTCAAACAGCCTTCTTACTTTCAGTCGTTAGTTGGGAGCCCTCTAGTTTCTCCTCGTTAAGTGGCACCTATTGGAATGAGCTGGAAACTTGAACCTGGGGTTTGCACGTGTTATAACAACCTCATGCCTCAACAAATCCAAAAGTGCATGACCTTTTCGTCGGCGCTTCGATAAACTACGCCGGCAAATATCTATCCTGGAAGAAACAATAGATCTGCTGCGTCCTGAATTCTCACCAGCTTCGCCCAGGGATTCGAAACAAGAGTCTATTTCCCTTTTCGAACCTCTAATACCTAACCCGCGCCTGCTGAAACGACAGCTCCAGAGAGTCTCCCAATGACTGGTGAGGCGGCCTAGCAAATGGACGTGTTGGCGTTTGTCTAACAAATTGACAGACTGTAGAAAGTGGTAGCAAAAATGGCTGGCGAAACTGGCACTATATCGGTGTCTTCCGCAGCTGCAATGGTTATGCTGGCTTTTTTGCCATATCATTCTACAATTTCGTCTACATCAATATCAAGATCTTCCTAACTTTCAAACACCGTCGAGGTCTCTACTTCTGGTCTCTGATCGTCGCCTCATGGGGTATCCCTATACATGCTACTGGATTTCTCCTCAAGTTCTTTACACTTGGAGGGCCGAAAATGATGGCTCTTGTCTTTATTATCGGCGGATGGTATTGCATGGTCACAGGCCAATCAATGGTGCTGTACTCCCGACTGCATCTTGTCGAACCAGATATCAAAACGTTTCGATGGGTCCTCATCATGATCATAGTCGACTTCTTCCTATTGCACATTGGCATGACCGTCGTCTTTTTTGGTGCCAATTCTTCGCATCCCGAGCTTTTCCTGAAGCCGTTTAGGATATACGAGAAGGTTCAGGTGACGGAATTTGCGCTACAGGAGTGCATTATCTCTGGCCTATACATCTATAAGTCGTGGGACATGCTCAGACCCGTAGTCGACGACTGGAGTGGGAGGGCGCGCAGGATCATGATCCACCTCATTGCTGTTAACACCATGATTATCATCATGGACATAACATTACTCGGAACCGAATATGCGGATCAATACCAGATCCAGACGACCTATAAGGGTGCGCTCTACAGTATCAAGTTGGTCATGGAGTTTAGCATCTTAGAACAACTATGTGCTTATTTGAAAGGGAGGAACAAGACCCAAATTGACTCAACTTCGACAAGAAATCTTGGTGGCACCTTCGCCGCAGGTAACGATCGTTACTGCACCACCTCTCTCCAGAGCTTCGGCTTGGGCAGTGACAAACAAGTTAGAGTCGTTGAACTGGAGAGAGCAGCGGCGCACAACAAGCTCATGAAAATACATCGACCTCAATGTGCTAATATGATCCTTCCCGACCTTTTTTCCTTTGGCAGAAGTCTGTATTGTTACGTTAACGTAACAGAAATATCAATAACAGCCCCCAGTAACTGTACCCTGGAAATGAGGAAATCGCGGTGATTCGCGCGGAGTTAAATTTCCTCTCGCTGTGACGTTTGTGTGCCAACTAAGTTGAGGCGTTTTACAACCTAGTTACGGATGGATATATCATGCTGTCGTCCGCACAAGCTAACCACCCACATTTGATCCTCGGCAAATCTTGATTTGAACAATCCGAAAGCCAGTCGGCTGATACTAATAAGAGTTATTAGCCTCGTATGGTTGTCTTCCGTCGAACACGAATTTCCACCCAATGATTGATGATAGAGTCTCATCCTGCCAGTTGTCTCTAGTTATTTTCCAAGGCCATCCCTCGAATTCGACAATGCTGGAGCCATGGATACGAGGTTGAATTTCCTTCTCACAAAGTAAGTTATGTCCACCTCATTATGGTTGACTTAGAAAGCCCTTTGCAATTGCGCACATTGCAGTGCCTACTCTGGTGTCGACAATCGTCGGCGAAGTATCCTGGTCTGATCAAAGGCGACGAAGTAGTTCTTGAGATCATTTTGCACCTGTTTTGAAAGCTTCGAGTTGGTTGACGGAGAGGTCATGGGTAGGCTAATGGGTTTAGACGGAGAGGTGCGATGTATCGAGAAGTCGTATGCTGGTGGAAGGCAAAAGCCCAACATCGAGTCCGACAACGATAGGGGATGCGATACTGCATCTGTTTTCTTGTCATCACAGGATGCCGTAGATGTTGTCGACTTAGCTGGAGTAGAATAGTCGAGTTGCTTGACACGACATATTGAAGAGCAGAATGCAGAGCCACCGGTCTGGCGGTCGCAAACCAAGCAGAAGTCTCCCAGGGAGAAGTCCATGTTTCTAAAAAGAAGTTGAAAAGCCGAGGCTGGACAGGGGAAGGACGAAAGGAGAGTAGTTGTGGGAGTTTTTATACCTTAGACAAGGTCGGAACCTCAGGGTTCCGCAAGACCAAGTATCCGTATCAGGACCCAAGTCAAGGAAGCGTCACAATGCGAGACTTATGTTGAGGATGCAAAGCACTATATACCATAGCAATTCGCAGGATCGAGAGAAGTTAGTCTTAGACAGAAGTCCTGCAATGCCAATCACTAGTGAGTGTGTGCCTTGGTCATGCGGGATGTTCAACTACGAAATGATATTCGACGAGAATAGAAAGGATGGTTTAAAGATTTAACCTGGACGGGCATAGGGGTTGCATCGAGAACAGGGAAAAGGGTGGTAGGGTGTAGAAAGGAAACACTCTATTCGACAGCACCAACCTGCCATTTACAGCTTCAACACGAAGTCAGCAAATCAACTGAATCGACATAATGCAGCCATCAAGTAAATGTCTCCGCGGACAAGGAATGTGAGGAGAGAGGTGCGCTGAAAAGGTGGCTAACCCAAAATTAATGGTCAGGTGACAATCTCGGTAGAAAAATTGCATCGGCGATCGCATTGCAGGCTGCGCGATGCGTGGTGCACCTGCACCATCTCGTATATGCTATCTCAGTTTGTCACATTCCACTTCGGGTTGAATACGGCATCAAGCTTGTCGTAAGATGACAAAATGATGAGACAACCAGTCACCCTTCGGGAGTGGACACGCCGTGCCAAAGTACAGCAGAGACTTTCCTAAAGTAAGGAGGTCTCCAGACTAGCACCTAAGCGACAATTGCTCTCACGAGGCTATATGACCTCAACCTGGTCGCTCTCTCCGTGTGTACTACTAATTCGCAACTCGCCACACTCCTCAAGTACGCGAACACAGCCCTGATGGCGCTTCCAAACCACGAATCGAACTCACATTTGGGATATCAGGCTTCTCCGAAACCAAAGTCCCCACAGCATCTAGACTGTGGAACGTTCGCCTTCTCCCCGTAAGTGTTCGACGACCTAGAGATATGGACCGAGCTGAATTTTTCCAGATGAGCGGTGTGCGATGCTCTCGGTGCAAGAAGAACGGCGAAGAAGTTTGGGTGATTCCAGGCACACAATGTCACAAATGTGGCTGCCCTTGTTAAGTTACTTGGTGGTGTGCAGTTTGGAGCATACTCATAGCAGGAATAATACTTGGAGCCAATTGCTATATAATGACGTCCTCACTTTCGTTTTCAACCCTGTGTGTTGTTGCCATCAAGTCTTGAACGGTCGTGTTGTGAAGTTTCGGACGCGGCATGGGTAGCTACTCAAACATCTCTATCTATGATATCTGATTAAGCACTTTAATAATACGCAGTCGGGCAGGAAAATCAACACTTGCTTCGTGTGTCATCGGACCATACCAATTAGCGATACCTTGACGACAAACACGAACAACTTGCCTACTTTTCACCGCAACAGAGCATCTCGGCCAAGCGATATCCAAGAAACGTGCAAACCAACTTTTCGTTTTCATACTATGCTTCGGGGTGACTGCTAGAAATGAGATGTGCAAACAAGAGGGAGCAACAACAAGAGCGATATATGGAGGACAAATGGTCACCTCCTAGTGCCCGCGGGATGCGGCTGTTGATAATGGAATCCGACCCGATACAGTGTCCTCAGAAGTCTAGGTTAACGCTGCTGTTTGCCAATCCACCTCGATGTCGTTGCATGCCACAAATAGCTTGACCACACCCCTGTGACTGTTCGCAGCGGCCTTCGACTACACGATACTTCCTACACTCGCAGAGTGGGTTTCAGAGCTGACGGTGCCCTTCTTTAGACATCGCCTGGTCCATAATTCTCCCGGATATCTCTGCCCGTTCTGTCCAGACCTGCAACACAAGTATCCTCGCACCGACAACTTAGAGCGCCACGTTCGGACCCACCATGTTGATTGTGATCGGGACGACCCTCAACTTGGTAACGTCCTCAATCAAGGTGCTTGATGTGGTAATCGAGGTAGAAGGAGACGAAGGCCTCATAACAGTTGTATTGGCTTACGCTAGCTCGAAGACCGCTTGTCACAACTGAACTTTACCCACTGAATCTGTTCTTTCAGGGATGGAAGTTGAAAAGAACAATCCAAGAAGTGTTGGATGAAAGGAAAATGCCAAAAGTGGCCATTCATGACAGATCTCGATATTGGTTTGAGCAGGAACAGGTTTAACTTTGGAATCCTCCTCTCCGTGATGAGAACGCATTGGCCTCATAATGCTCACAGCGGCAGTGAACTCTCTCCCAACTCGAACACTTAATTCCACGAGGGCACCGTCCTCAAATGTGCGTTTTATCAACTGATGGGAGCTGTCCCAACAAAATGCTCCGTAGAGCACACAATATCTACAAACGTCGAAGTCTCCATGATCGCACGTTAGGCAATGATAATGAATATCAGTAAGCGGGATTTTTAACAGGCAGATATCACAGATTATACTGCTTTTTATGCTTCTGTGTAGGTGCTCGCCCAGGATCGAGATCCTCAGGAATTGCTATTCCATTTTCTTGGCATTTTTCGCTTAGAAGCTGTGTGATGTCTGAATGGCCCATTTGATAAGCCCAAGTAAGCGGCGTCCGCCCAATTTTGTCTTTCGCGGACAAACCTATGGGCTTTTTGCTGTTAGCACCTCCACGATTGCCTTGTGGCCATTCCCCTTGCAGACCGCTGGCCCTAAATCACTGAGGATGCTTGAATGGTTGGAATCCGTGTCTTTCTTCTTTGGGTGCTCAGCATGCTTTGATGAAGGCTTACCTTCTTCGATTGGGGTCTGTGATGCTCTCTGATCGACATTTCTTTGCAAGTCAAATGACTATAAATGCCGAATTAGTCACTGGATCAAGCAACTTAGCGAAATAGACAGAGACCTGACCTCCTTAGAGCTTGCACCTCGGACTTTAACTATCCACGAAGGGCGGTGGTAGACACAATCTTCCGCAGCATCTCTTTGAGGTCATGGACGTTTCTTTCTAAGAAATGAATACGAGCTCGGCTTTCGGCGAGATCCCTGTGGCCTCGTTAGTTTCCTTCGGAAGCGCCATCAGTGAAGCTCTTCTTCTTTTCGCGTTTCCTATCTCCGTAAATACAGACTGCGTTGTCCCTGTCGCATTTCTCACACCGTGGATCGCCAGAGCACTTCACCCATATTGAGCGACAGCTATCGCACGCATGGCTTGTTCGAGTTTTAGGCTGCGATAGTTCGAATGGCATTGTCTGAAGTGTGTCTTGGATGTATCGACAATATTGATTATCTTAAATGTCAAGAGATATTTCAGAACGATTTTCTTCCTGTACTTTTGATTTGTTTCGAGCCTGGAAAGGGCACCACTACCATTCGGAGCCAATGATAAGTCCGACCGAGTAGTAGACTACAATAACGCAGGGTACTAGCAGGCTTGCGTCATTAATGTTGTGGCTGACTGAGCGGAACCAAGGAAAACGCAAGATATATCCTGACATTGCCAAAACCCAATTAACGAGCTTAACTCGGTGTTGCCTCTTGTAGGGGAGGCAAGAAAAGGTGCTACGTGGAAATTTTGCCCTGCCCCTAGCCCCACTATTGAATATCCACGAATCAAAATCAAGGACCGGGGATTTATTCCTTCCGCTTCTTTCAGGCGCATGGATGTACATGCGCAATTATGTCATGTTCATACATTAGTCTCCAAGAATGGGTTGGTTTGGCATGCGCCATGTACTGTTGGGCGACAAAACAAAGTTAATTGAGCAAATGAGGGCCAAGGAGCCCAAAAGTGAAATAACAGCTACTATGTCCCACGCCCAGAGGGGGACAGGGGCAATAAAATAAACTCAAAACTCAAAACTCGAACAGCTCCCACAAAGCTAGCTATGTTTTATTGTGCCAGAAGTTGACTTTGCATTGAGCTTGTAAGGGCTTCTGTTTCTTGTTTTCCGTTACGCGTTATGCCACATGACGGAGAGTTCTAGTGATCTCCTCTTTCTGTCCCGTAAGCCTGGACAGTTTATATCTATACATCACATGTTTATGTTTCTTTATCGCATCTACTAGCCGTCTACCCACCCAAAGATAAGTCTAGAATACTACATTCGTGATGTGGTTGATCATTATCTTGAACCTCGTTGCTGCGATGTGGGAAGCGTTGAAAGAGTTGAATTGCTTCTCTGGCAAGGTATTTGAACTCTAATTATGATATGACAATTACAAAGCGTGAAGACCTAAATCGTATGGGTTTCGAAGCTCTTGTGCAAGTTATTTTCAGTTCTAAAGTAGGTTACTCACAGAAATCACAGGCACGGCAAAACATTAGCATCCACGAAACAGTGGACGGAGACCATTATATATATAGCTGGACACAATCTCCAGACGTATTCTCGGATGCAGAGGCAAGCTCTCCTAACTACACAATACATGGTGCCTTATATTCAATAAGTCTCTACATTTCTCTTTGGTCTAACGGGTAGAGTCCCTTCAGTCTCTGTCCTCCTTCGAACGGGATGGCTTTTTAGCCTGAGCCGCCAGAGTATTGATAGTTTAGAAGGCTTTTGGCAGAAGGTAAGTTCAAGCACATCAAATTAAACAATGGCTAAACATTTATCAGACGGTTAAACGCGTTTGATAAGCTATATGGCCACCCCATGTGAATCTGTGGAAACCAGGACATGACACCAATAGCTCCCATGGCTCTTCATTCTAAATGTACCAGAAAGCGTCTGGAAGCGGGTGAAAGATCAGTCAGTGATATATCCCAGAAACTATGCCGCCAGCTGGCATCGAGACGTGGTAGACAGGCACTTGAACATCATCTAGCATTCGAATCGGGCGACGAAACTTGCAGTCGACTGATGGAACGGCATCGGGCGAAGCCTCGAAGTGTCTGTAGTATGGTTCAGGTGCGCTGAGGATCGAGGATGAGAAAGCCAGGGCCAAGCAAGTGGCAATTGAAGTGATGTTGTTGTTGCCGAGTGTCGTGGTAGTAGTTCTCAATTGGGGATAGTGCGGGGTTGAGAACACCAAAAAAACATTTCTTCCCCTCCAAAATTTTGTTCCCTCTTTCCATTCTTCATCATCCTCATTTCTGAGAGTCCACTGCGTCTCCCGTACGTTTCTTGTGTTCTGATTGTGATTGGGTGCAGCTTGTTCGCAACATCTGCTTCTACCTTGTCTCGGTAAGTTTTGTTGATTTTCCGTGCTTCGCATGCGCTGGCGGTACGTTTTAGCTACTCGACATGTCCAATCCTAATGCCCCTCGTCCCCTCGGACGTGACCATGACTTCTGCCAGCGCTGCGTGCGTGCCATTGTCACCAAAATGTAATATTCTCATAGCTTAGAACGAGAATCGTCATGATCAAAGTCGGTATTGTAACACCAGTTGCGAGTAGGTACATTGGTTGATGCTAATGCCGTTTTGTCGGTGATATTGATGGTAAAAACAAAGTCCACTGCACGAAAGATCCAAAATCCGATTCTTGACTTTTGGCTCCACGATCAGCAGGTAGGGGAGCGCCGAAATTGGATTCTGGAGATACAGGGGCCTCGAACACCTTGCATTCTAGGTATGGAGATTAACCTCTGGATGCCTAGACCAGCTAACCTAAAGTGGGCGCTTGGCGCCAAAAGTGCCGGACTTATCAAACTCTGTGGGCAACACGTTGGGGGCCATGGTCAAACCGCCGGTTCGATTGATGCCAGATATTGACGACAGGTATGCAAGTGATTGGACATGTTATTCTCATTCACCTCCATGACTCTGAGGCCACACTCTATGAAGCACAGTCAATGCCTTCTTTACTTCTTTATCTGAGCGCCCTGATCTGCGCGTAAGCCGCCTAAGTTTGGAAGATAAGTATATGTTTTCTTGCTTCAACATGACTCCCTGTATTTGGACAGCACCTAGGTCTTCTTCCCGCTGTTTAAGTTCGACGTGCCTCGATTTCAGCACGGACATTGTCCTCGCCGAGAGAGAGTGCATCAGTCAGTCTTGCGTTCTCTGACTCGAGATGGGCTAGTTGCGACATGTAGCCGATTCCTGATGCGGGTGGTTTAAGAGTATGTCCGGTGATTCTGTGCACACTTTCCACATGTCGTGGGGTGCTTGCAGCCGGACTGGTAGTGTTCGTATTGGTTGCAGTTGTAACATCTGATTGGTCGTGGTATCTTGTGGAATTCTTTGGTGAACGCAATTTGTCCTCCAATCTTAACTGTCCGCTGTTCCAGGATCGCCTAGGCTTCGGACGCGCTGGCCAGGTAGACTACCATCGACCCCGCCATGCGATCTCTTTTGGAGAGCCAGAATGCCTTCTTCACCCCGGTAATTCCATTGGCGGCACAGAATAACCCCGCGAAATCGTCTCGAACGGTGCGTCCGTCTTCTTGCACCACCGCAGATCGCTACTGCTCGCGAAGGACGGTGTCAACCCGGCTTCCAAGAACAACGGCTGGCGGACACCCTTATCATTAGCTGCAGGAAGAGGACACGAGTCAGTGGTGAAGTTGTTACTTGCAATCGATGATAACCCAGACCGGAAGGACATATCTAGACGGACACCGCTGTCATGGGCGGCAGAGAACAGATGTGAGGCGAAGGTTGATGAACCACTCAAGAGCCTATGATCTCTCGACAATCAACGACAGGTGCACACTTTGTGCAATCTGGTACACGTTCACGGCCCCTAAATGAAGATAGGAAACAGAGCCGCAACACATGCGACGCGTACCACACGCGCACCAGAGCACCCGAAAACACGTGTACTGCTGCTCTGCCGCTCATAGTCTGACTGGGGATTCTAGCACCTCTAGCAGCTGCCTCCATGCCTCTGATACGCTATGCTGTTCAATGTAAAGTGGACTTTGGTGTTCTTCATCCGGGAAGTGTGACACTCCATTTTGCCGATGTGGAGCATGTGGGGTATCGATCACCATGTTTTAAATTGTCACTTAAGTGGCATATTGTGTCGAGTTGCATCGGCTCGAAACGATACAGAAGTCTCACACTTGGTCCCAACCATGGTTCGTAAGATGACTCGACGACAACAGCGCGGTGGCTCTTGTTAGTCTTATTTCCTGAAAGGGTGGATATAACATTGGGTAAGAATGTAGCTGACCAAAATTGTAAGCCCGGGTCGTTCTCGAGTTGTCTGTTCGCGAACCATATCTTGATGTGAAAGGTGAAAATGTGTTCCAGTTCTGAGGGTGAAGCACAAAAATCGGGCGCATGTTGTAGCTATATATGCTTATGTTGGCAGGATGAGGTTTGTACTGATTCTGTTGTGCTCGGTGAGCCTGCCATATCCCAAAGACTCCGAGGATCAGCATGATAGTCCCAAAGATGAGGCCGACGACGACTTCGATGGGTAGACGTGACATTGTGATTGGTATATTGTGGTGTAAGCGTTGGGGTAATAACTATGACGCACGAGGCTGATGATTGCTGGAGATAAGGCTGAGGGACTTTTCGACCGCCCACTAACAGATCAGGCTGGGAATCTGCGCGGCAGCAACCTGCAAACACACGGTGGGGTTCTTTCAAATGCGAGTGGCTCGATGAGGTCAATGAACAATGCTATCGGTCTACCTAATAAAAGGGAATTCAATAATCACTTAGAGTACTGTATCTATAAAGTGTGGACCGGTCTAATTGTGCATGGGCACCGTCTTATAACTGGGATTATACCTGGGATTGAAAACGTCGCGAGGTTGGGCGAGTTATACTTTTCAACTGTGTGAGGAGGGGGTGGGGGCCGATTAAAAGGGAGATTTTGAGTAAGAGGAGGGAAATCAGGGGCTCAAGATAAAAACAGGGGCTCATGGAAGGGGACTTGGGCGTGCAGGCCTCAACTTTTGAGGGTCGCCACAGTGTGTGGCGTATTAGCGTCGATCGATGAGTCGAGATACACAGAGATAAGCAACCGGGGGAGTGGAAGGGTGTGGGCTCGTACCGTACAGAACAGACACAGTAGTGGAAAAGAACTCTGTATGATGCCTGCAGGTACGTTACAGGTACGGTAATAATACAATACACAGCCACCACTCCTTTGGTATCATTCATGACCGCAATGACCAATGGCGGGTTTCATTTCATAACTGCGGATCTGCTGTCCACACACACACACACACACACAAAATTTATTACGCCCAGCGGCCAAGCCGAAAGGGCAACTAATGCTATATAGTTCTAGTATTATACTACTTAAGATAACGTGGTTGATAAGCGAGCCGCGCACTCCACCTATGATTCGCGCCTTCTTTTATCCACAACCCGCTCTTCCACCAAAAAACATGCAATCCCTTTCTAAAGAAGCTCGACTTATCACTGCACTTCAAGCACTTCAAAAAGACCCTAAATTATCTGTACGGGCCGCAGCTCAGATCTACAATATTGCAGAAACAACACTCCGTGACTGACGTAGTGGTGTAACTGCACGACGTGATACCACGCCCAACAGTCGACTTCTGACGTGCTCTGAAGAATTAGCTATTGTCAAGCACATCCTTGACCTGGATTCCAAAGGATTTTCTCCTCGGCTGCGTGGTGTGGAAGATATGGCAAATCGACTCCTGGCAGAACGCGGTGGGCGACGCGTCGGAGTACGCTGGGCTAAGAACTTTGTGCAACGGCAACCAGACTACGACATCACACACTCCATTTCTTTTCTCTTCCCCGAGTCATGTGGAAGCCACACATTTCAACATAGTTGTCGGTGACCCGCCGACGTTCTTCAAAAACCCCTGTGAATTGCCAAGACTCTAGAGATGATCTTTCATTTGGCACCGCTCTGACTGCGCTAGACCTAGAGGATTTGAGTAGTTGAACGACCATGCATTTTTCAGAGGGAAAGCTCTTAGGAGTGCCTTGACCTATCCGAGAATTGTTAAATCTTTTAGTGGTTAAGGAGTTGCCCTTGTAAACAACGGTGAAAGAGCGACATCCACAATGTCAAGACATTGGCAGGAATGAGTAGGAGAAAAATGCCCAGGTATTGTGCCAAGCCCCATTTTGATCGGGCCGCCCCTGCATCTCGTAAATTCGCGCTAGAAAGACGGCATTTGTGAGAGGGTGCGCCCTTGGCTGCTCATCAACGACTTATTTATCACCCATCCTCCATCAGTCTTACTCTGCCTCACACTGCAGCAGTTTCGTCCAATCTGCCCGGCCCGTTTCTACACGATGAGGGATCGTGGATTACGCCTCCCAGCCATGCCACTGTTAGAACCTAACAGCCACAACCATCCAAGATTTGGGGTCCTGCGGCTCAACAACCTCAAAGTAGGCCAGCCCAGGTAGTGACCCACCGCAACAAAGATTTATGGGTATACCATGGTAAGTAGCGGCGATCTTCCGAGGCATTACTCTTGGGAGAGGAATCGAAGCAATGGCTGTGCTGTGATCGGCACGATGAATCTTGAAGAGTCCATGGAGATAAAGAGACATCACAAGAGTGAGGGATTGGCGGGTTGGGATTTGATCCAGCTTGTGATCTGCGATCGAAAACTTGGGACTCTAGACCATGCCACTTCTGAAAGAAGTTTCAAACAACGGTACCGTAGCGCTTGAAGATTGTTGCTTGTTTTGTTCGGAAGACCTTCCACCGTCGCGTAGATTACGGCTTTCAGCGTCGACAGTTTACACCCTCACCGCGCATGGCGGGAATTCCACGAAGTTTCTCCTGTCGCATCTTAGAGAGGGCATGGGAAAGCAAGTGGTTATTCGCCTGATTTCAGCCTCGCCGTCGGTCAGGCCTGTGCCCATCAGCCCCCTGTCAATGCGACGCCTCCCGTTGCACAGTGCCACGGCTACTTATCGACCCCTAGGCGATGGCCTTGACCTTTGACGCAACGCTAAGCTAGGTTGGTATTAACAGGATCGGAAATATCTTCAGAGGTAATTTGATTGGTGCTTCACAATACGAAACCTGATTTTTTTGGTCTAATCTGAAAACAGTCCCAACAAGAAGTGATAACTACCGGATAATATTTCCAACAAAGATTCACAGAATGCGTTGAGAGTTGACGTTTGGTATAAGAATAATGCAGCTGTAGGAACGACCTCCTGCAGTTGTACAGACGGGACGGACATGAGTGGTGCCTCCTTCGGCGGTTTGGTGGGGTCCAAAGTATTATGACGGCTCGATACCTGAGTTAGAAGTACCCTAAGAACCCTCCAAACACGGTATGTCGAGAGTGACACTCCTGCCGTACAATGTAAATACTGCAAGGCCTCCCAAATACTGGCTACAAGCACGTTTACCTCATCCTCCAGATGTTCTGCGTCTATGGCTAGCTCCAGAAACAATACGGCATTTGCTTGAGCTACTAAATGTACTACTGACGGCCATGATACACATCTGTACATCTCGTTCAGGCTTGGATCCTTAGGCAAGGCCAATGCAAGCCGATTGCACGCTGCGGCCGTACATGGGTTAACCGGCACCTGATCCTTTGATTAGCATCCATAGATACTTATCCTTGGATAGGCAAGTTCTTAGGAAGTATATCTATCCAGCGCTCCAAATCTAGTTCCAAGTCATTGATCTTGCGTTGTGAGTCTGACCAGGGTTCGTTGGTTGCTCCACTATACAGTTAACCCGTAGTCTTGTCGCTCAGCAGACATAGAGGCTGCCTGTGTAATGAATCACCCTCAGCGGACTTTTCCTGCTGAATTATGTCTTGGGACCCGGCTTTATCAAAGCAGTATAACACCTTCGAGCTAGATTAGCCAGACAGCAGTCAAGTCCATGCAATGCGCTTCATATCCAGCTTTTGGATCATCCAACTATTGTTATAGTGTACCGGCATATGTCACTAAACTTCCACATTAACATCCATCTGTGTTCCAATAGTGTTGTTCGCGTTGCATGGGTAAGACATGGACCGTTGTGGTCGATATCGCGTGTCTGCACAGGGGGCAAATAGGGCGCCCTTTGGCCCACCAAGAGCCAATACAGCGATGGTGAAATACATGCAAACACGCCAATTCCCGTATCTTATGCCGAGCTTTGATGGGGTCGAGACAAATGGCACTGTAAAAGTCAGTAAGATTGTGCTAAGCGGGTGAAAACATATCACTTACCAGGTAAGCAATGGGGAGAGAGTCGCAGGTGTCGGATTCTGCGAATGTTCTCTATTTCGTCTCCAACTCTCGGCTCTGAGTAACGGTGTAGTTTCATCGAGTATTTGGATAGGATTCTTTCGTACAAAATTCCTGGACTCTATATCTGTTCCAGGAAATATATCGCTGGTGATGTGCGAATCGCATCCTGTGCGTCGGCCCGACACTCTAAGGAAATGTTAGTATAAATATGGAGCATAATGCGGAGAGAGACTAACATCACCATGAAGATCAAAAAGGCGCAAATGCTTAGGAGCGGCATTACCCTTATCCAGTTACCAGTAAAGTGGTGACAAGGTGGGAAGCGGTCACAGTGCGGGTTCTCGTCAAGAATGGACTGGTTCCAGAATTGCCACTGACGTGCTCTGTCGGAAAGGAGAACCGGCATCTTGACATGTATGGTATAACTCGAAGTGCATTAGCAATGGTTGAAATCTTCGTCATTGGGAGTTCTGTTGATGATATTCCCTCATTACCTATGCTTTAAGCAGTACTTCGCAGCAGGAGGATTGATCTATATAGTCCTGTACCATGCATCAATTGCTTGGCGCCTTCGCATTGAGCGGCCTCAATTCCTACGGCAATTGTGTTCGGAGGTATCTTGCCCAGGTAACATCTCGAAAATGTAATGCCAAGACCTACTGATTTTGCCACGTCCGTAAAAATGTAAACCACGTGACTCTCTGACTCCTTGTCATATTTTCAAGCGTCTCCGGGTAGTGAGAGGTGATTGGGGGAAAATTGGTCGAATGTTTGATCCCAGGGCTGAATGTGCCCTTTGCACACGGCAGCGCCACAACACGTGGCTTGGCGAACTTGCCGCCTCCATCGTGGGCGTACATGAAAGGGGGCGCCACTCCCTTCCCGCGTACTGAGGCTGCATGTTGGATGTTTCGTGAGGTCCAGAGGGAGATTCTCGACGTGTCGACGCGCCGTTGATGGAGGAGATGAATATGTTTGAAGATGTGTTCCTTCTAATGAGTGGCGAGAAGTCTTCTGTGTTGTGGGTGTTCGCATTGACGTCATGTTGGTTATGGATATGCCTCTCATTAGCTCCACCTCTTCGTCGCGTATTCTTCATACTCTGACACTGTAAACGTCGGGCAGGAGAATGAGAGACCAATTCGTTCTCCATCGTGTGCGTACATGAAGGAGTGCCAGTCCCTTCCCGCTTCACGTGGTTGTGTGGTTGTGTGGTTGTGTGGCTCGTTATATCGCTGGAGTAAGCACGACACCGGGATGACTAACCTACAATCTCCAGGAATTAATCTTACCACAAAACAATAGGAAACCATGGATATGCAACTTGGTGGCTTTAGAATACCATAAGAACTATAGCAGAAACAACGCATACCGCCCAATTCGGCAGTTGAACAGCAGATATTGTGTATGTACAAACCGCATTGTTTCGGACCACTGTGGTGAGTCGTGTAGATCATCACTCGTTGTTGCTTCATCAAAACGCTGCGAGTCTTCTCCGTGTTGCGCCAGGGAACCGATATCAATTCAGGTTCTTAAGGGAGGCAGCATTTGAAAGAGGACAAAAAAATCCGACGGAATTGGTGGATATGATATCCTACAACCTCATGATTGACGGTCGCCACTCATCCTCCTCGAGCAAGAATGCATTCCGGTCATCTAAGCCAAGCTGCCACCCGTATTACTGGCGAATTTCTCCTTCACACAAGGTGCTGGCCGACATACGCGGAAGTTGTTCAGCTTGCATCAGAAAGTTACGCTCAAAGATCAATCGAGCTCGAGCCCGGGTGCGATGGTATAGCTGGAAGATCTGCTATATGCGGATGTTGGTCTCTTGGTAGCCAACTTCGGACCCGTCCAAGCTCCGGGTCGCCTTTTTGCCCAACGCTTGTTCCTTGCCATGTGGAAGGCAGCGGAGGCGTCGCACGCTCGGCCCTTGGCCGCCGCATGGGTTACCAGGGGGAATCAAGTTCGGATGGGCAATGAAAGATTGTCACCCATATGGTATTGTCATCCTCCACTTGAAGTTTGATTCGAGCTTTCAAGACGTCTTTTTCGGCTCCCCAACTTCCCAAGGGCCAGGAGCAGCATTTGCGTTCCGCTGTAGTCTGGCGTTATGCCATTTTCCTAGTAAGTCCTGACAACGCTGACGGAATCGAGACCAGTCAACGTTGTGAGGATCCACGCGCTCGACGAACAACCTCAATGATTTACCAATTCGTGTCCGTTGGACTACACGAGGGTCAACCTCCCTCAGAGCCTCGAGTCTTGAGAGCAAACGAATGGCTCTTTCTAGCTCAATTGACTCAATGCGACGATTGCTCGGTAGTCTTCGTTCCAGCTTGCAACGAAGCCCGTAGACTGCCAAACATCAGTCTGTGATCCATCCAAACAGGCCAAAATCGTAGCAGGCCTAGAGGGGAAGTTCTAGCACGAGTCAGGACTCTGGACTATCCGGACTTGAACTCACCATAAGTTTCAGAGGCTATCAGCGGAGCACTACGTCGGGCAGCTCGGCGCGCCCTCTCGCTGAGGGTGACCGCTGTGCTTGCATGCCTTGTACCGATCGTGAAGTTTGGCCACGATCCGATGTTTGCCTATCATCCGTAAGACAGTAAACCGAGCGTACGGGCTGCAGGCTCACAATTTCACGGGCGACAATGTCAATCGCCGACACCATCTTGTGTGTTTCTGCTCTCGCCTGGGGGATTTCAAGGATGGACAGTACTTCCTTCACATGACGTTTCCCCCATCGACGACGATGCTCCGCTTCCATCCATTGGAGTCGAGCGGCGGGTCCTACCTGGAACATTGCGCATAGCCAACTGACCTTTAGTTCAGAGCAAGGCGACAGTGCAGCACTGTCTACTCTGACATCCAAGACATGAGTCCATTGCGGCAGGGAGGTCTTTTCCAGAACACCGTCCAAAGTGTCACAATCAACGATCTGCAGGTGTGTGCTGGGCATGATCGCTTCCAAGCTTTTCCATTCAGAGTCGCTCGTGCCCAACAAGCTCTCTGCGTCAAACCGCACATAGAGCCAGGCGAGCAAGGCGAACTGACGCGCAGTTTCCGATGTCCTGACCTCAAGTAATAAGGCTGGCTCACGCCTAGCCGGATTGGCCAAACGGACGTACGCATATACTCCAGCTGCGTACTCTTGGCCGGACATAACGATACGGTCGACGCGATTCAGCAGGTGCCAAGCCAGAAGTCCGCTCCCACGTCCTTTAACGCGAAAGCTTCCATCTTCTGGGCGTTCGACAACATAGTGACTCTTGACGGTAGGAACCTGGCTTTCTGTGTCGGCATGTGATGATATTCGACATCGCGATGGCGTACAAAACTCATCATCTAAAAGCTCGTAATTATGCATTGAACTCTGGAGTGTGTGAACTCCCTTCCGCCGGCTCCCAAACCCTGCCCTTTATCAGGGCTGCACACAACCAAACACTGCAGGCCCAGTGTCGGACGCTTTCCGGTATACAGCTAGTGTTTCCACGATTAACTTCTTTTCAAGTATGGCACCATTGACCACGACAGCCCCATGGCGCTGTACAATTGCGATTCCTTTCAGGCTTGTCAGTTATTCATGGAGTGCATTCGGTCAGTTGCATCGTTGGTCATCGCTTTCAAGGGGTTGCTTTGACGCTATCTTGTGAGTGCTGCCGAAAGCAAGATACTCTGAGGGAGGGTCGTGCGTGGGCGGACCTTCATGAAGCTCGATGCCATTTTGAAAGAACAACACCAACCGAGGATGTGGAATGACGACCTGGATATGTTCACCCAGTGCTTGATGACAGTGCTGTTAGATTAGACGGGACGCTTTTAGAACTACCTGAACCATCAAGCTTGAGACGAATGCAACCCTGCCTTGAGCATAACACATGTTTGGATTTTGGAAGTCCGACTGCCTTGCGCAGGCACTCTGGCGGAGAAGTTCTGCCACTTATCACCGCCTTTGTTTGAACCACCATGCATATCACGTGCCTCGCCTGGGCAGGATCGGGCTAGGTCCAGCTCATATCTCGTATGACACAACAGTGTGGTCAATTGTCTTGAAGGGACACATATATGCGACAAGGAGACCAATTAGCAAGCAGAAATCTCGCAGACAGGTACCTGCTAAACGAGCAGCTCCATGATATCGTCTTCGCTCCACCAGATGAGGTGCGCCGACTGAGAACCGCGACAACGCCATTTAAAGGATTGACTTTGACCGAGTCATTCTTGCTAAAGCGGATACCAAATCTCCAAACTTAAAAATGGCTTGGGAAAATTCGTTCTTCGAATCGGGTATCTGCACAAAGAAAACATGGCGTAACTCGTCTGCCATGATTAAAGGTAAATTTAGTACCATCCGGCCTTTGAGCACTAAGGTGCAGTCGGCAACACACGCGAATTCTCTATATTCAGAATAAGGTAGTGCATCAATCATCGTGGAGCAAGGGGGCAACAACGGCTGCCAAGGAATCAAGAGGAAGCCAGCACGCTTCATCCATGTTAACAGAATGATCAGGTGGCCCGGGTGAAGTGGAAGCGTCTGAGTGCAAGAACAATGGCCAGTCGGAGCTGAACAAGAATCTTGGGACAACCGACCTTGTCACAGCATCTTAAATTCTTCGCCATTCTTCTCGCACCGAGAGCACCGCACGCCGTTCATCTTGTCAAGTTCAGCTTGGTTCATGGCACTGGTTGTCGAACACCTACGGGCAGGATGCGAACGTTCCGCAGCCTATGCGCTTTGGGGGCTTTGATTTTGAAGAAGCCGGATATTCTGAATGTAAGTTCGATTCGTGGTTTTGAGAGCACCATCAGAGCTAGGGCCGTGTTTAGCGTAGTTGAGGAGTATGGCGAGTTGTGCATGGGTAGCACACGCAGAGGAGCGACCAGATTGAGGTTATATCTATTCGAAGAGCATTGCTGAAAACCACGGAGAAAGTAGGTCTCGCTAATGATAACCTGTCAATAATCCCAGCTTCGTCAAAGCGAATATTGTTTAGGTGCTAGTCCGAGAGACCTGCACATTTACAATTTAGATAACAGAAGAAGGTACCAATAATAGTAACAATTCGTCTATCTTCCACGGCGCGCTAGCGTCCTCCAAATCACCAGATGCTTAATTCAATCAGGCGGCTCTCTGTGCGTGATAGGTGCAGCTTCAATGTCTAGGTTCCCTGAAAAGGCTGCAGAGCATAGCACGCCCCGTAATGTCACTAGTTTACTTCGCCGCAGTGTTGTCGCGTCGCAGTGGAGTAGACGGGCTCGTGCCGAGTACGACACCACTAGCCCTGCTGATCATTTGCAAACTGTTTGTGATAAAGTCTTTCAGATGGAGTTCTTTTAAAAAAGCGGATCGTATATGGAATCTCAACGATACGTCTCACTCCGCACAGCAAGTTGGTTCCATTATTCGCCATCATGTTAGGATAAGACACAACCTCATCTATCGTCTACAGGCAGCTGGTCTTCTGCGGTGATACTGTAATACTCGTTCACTCGCAAGTGATCGTGTCTGATGCGTTCGCCAGGCAGGTGGCCCCAGCACAAACCTATTCTTTGCTATGAGACATCACCGTCCACCTTTCAATTGTCGGATCTCCTGGATGAGGCAGATGAGGCAGATCAGGCTTTTCGGCAAGTGTTTGACAATTCACGGTCAAAATTAACGTCTTTTGAGCTGAACCCTCCGTCTTCGGTTTCTTCTTATCCGGTATCATCGAAATCTCTCGACAAGCAGACCACCCAATTCGGATTGATATTGGAGTGGCCGATGTCTCTTGCGATGGCGGAATGGTGTTCCTGATGTGTGACGTAGAGACGGATTACACCATCGACCAATACAAATACGTACTTTGCTCGGGCCTTGGGTCGTACTGTATACCTTTGGTGCGATCGGTCAGAAATGAGAATCTCTTCGTCGTATGTGTCCTCGGAATGGACTTCGATCTCCGCGCAGACCTGGCCTGGCCTCCAGATCGCTTCGTGTGAAACAACTATTACCCTGTCCGTATTTCCGAGAGGCAGAAAGCTGTCAGAGCTAGAGGGAGTCCGTGGAGTCCCAAGATCTCCAGACGAGTTATCGTCATCCTCAGGATGTTCCATATCGATGGTCTAAACCAGAAAATGGGCAGAAGCTGATCCGAGGGCTCGACCAAATTTATACCTTACGTTGAACCAGATAAAAGGCGTAGGGGACATGACCAAAGGCGACGAGGCACCCTAAGAACCTGCCTCCTGCGTCTATGCCTAGTACCTCAATTCGAGCCGTCGACCCCTACACGTTTCGCAACAGGCAAGTAGGCTCTTTGGGGATTTTGAGGGAGTTTCTCGCCTTACTCGTTCAAGACTACTTGCACAAGCGAACAACAAGCCTCTTTCAAGTGTCTACCGCCCTGGTGGTGGTTCGCATCTGGCCCTTTGGAGGTGGCAGTTGCTTTTCAATGCGCAGTCGGTAGTAACTGCAGCAACTCGGGCAATACGTCCACTCGACTTCACAGTTAACGATGGCAGCCTCTTCCGTGATGGCGCTGTCGTGGACACTAAAGCGTGAGCCTCTGTTTCATGCCGCATCACCTACTTCCCAATCATTGGATATGGAAAGCATATCAGGGCATAACAAAGCAGCGCTATCTGCACACTAGCCAAAAACTTCCCATTCAGTCGTGGAGACCCCAGTTTGGCCGACTAGGGACACGAGGAGGATATCTCAAAGCGATGGTGACCTGCTGTCCAGCGGTTCCAACATTTTGTCGTGTTCCGATCTTCCTAGGCAAGCTTGTGGAGACGGCAGTCAAACAGCTCAGAATTGTCTCTGATAGGTCATCTTGATCACCTCTAGCATCCAGCGGGCGACTGGGGCGAGGAAAGGCAACGTGAGAGAGTTGTTCAGTCATGGTGTCAGCAGAAAATCCTTGCATTCTGCGACAAGGATCTGATACTCTGGCTTTATTTTCATGCTTTTTCCTCCGATAAGAGGGTCGACCTAGTCTATGACCTTCGTGAATTCAAGCTGGCTTAGGTCGTACACGCGTCTCCGACCTCCGACACGCTCCATTGGAGTCAGGGGATAGACTTTGCTCCAGCGACAGAAAGGGTCCTTTCTGCGAATGACGAAGGCGAAACGTCCACACACCTTGCTGTTCGTCATGAACGTGGACCACACGCTAGATATGACCAGCAATCACATAGCGGTACCTTGGTCTTAAGCTTCGAGTAGGGTGCTCGCCACAATGGCCACCGTACAGAAAGCTATGATTAGCCCCTCAGTAGGTGAGGCATTTTAAGACTTGAAGCACAGGGCCATGCACCCTGTGCCAATATGAGCCAAGGAGTTGCGTTTGACGCTTTGTACCTCCCTGTCGGTACCGCTATTCGCAAATTGTTACCTCTCGATGATGATAGCGGCCACCTATCAATTAGGCAAGATAAATAAACCTCGAATCTAGATTTCGCATTTCAGGTGCATACGGGCGCTCATGGTTATCATCATCTCTTCACTCTAATGGATACTGTATCTTCTTAGCACTTGGATCACATAGAATGCAAGCTGCACGAGCACCTAGGAAGGCTTCCATGCTCACTTCTAGGCATAATCTAGTCAAAGCCGCGGGTTACGGTGTGGATCGAGATCAACATAGACTTTATTTTTCGTCCTGGTGCCTTGGTCTGATCTTTTGTCCCTCTGCATTGTCACCTCGAACTTCGCTCTCACTAGCAAGACCGAAACAAGCAATGCTCCGGCATGGTTGGTCATAGAAAATCATTGGCTAATCTTAGCGTGCTTGTGTTGCCGTAGACGTCTATTGGTCCTGTCAACTCAATCTTGAAAACGGGTGTACATCGACGAACGCACTACAAATTTCTTGCTTAGGGTGGCAGAACTACAAAGTCGATCATTGGTGTATCCAGTCCGGGTTTCTCGCTCAATCAATGGTCTGTCCTCGCTCTCGCGCTCTGCATGCTCGATGGCGGCCACTAGCTCTTCCCAGCCACTCTATGGCCTATCTATCAATGCGTGAGCGGCCTTAACGGAAGGGCACCTTAGCCCGGCACCCGTTGAACGGGTGGGTTGATCCCAAAGCACTAATCAACCAATACTCCTGCGTTATGCGCTTGGATGAAGTTGCGTTTGAGACCAAGACAGCTAGTTGACAAGTCCAGAATGCGACAAAGGCCGCACGATGTCGAAACAGCCGAGCCCAACACATGCATCCTTCTCTGAGACCGTAGCCATGGCTGTCACGGAATTGCTGCGATGGCTCAATGATTGGCTTGACGATTTTCCGACCGGGAATATTCTCACAGAAGATGCATACAACTCTGCCAATGAGTCCGGCTTTGCATTCACTACCAGCGTTAGTAGCAACGGCGGTGGTGGATTAAGCCTTGGTCTTCCTCCGACATTCGTTCCCACCATCTCCACCTCAACCGGTGAGTATGAGACTGCGGGCGCCAAGAACAGGACAGGAGCCCTCGAGTGTCCACCAACCAGTTCACAAGACGCGTACATTTTGGACTTGATCGCGAAAGCGGCCGCCATTCACCTCCACATATCCGAAACACGGTTCGCCCAGCCTCCGAACTGATATACCTGAGAACCTGTACACCACAAGGCAGGACTTAATTATCTAATGGTAATTCTAAACACAACAGAATTCCATGTGTTTCATGTTTCTCGCTTTCTATTACACTTTTCTACCAAAGCTTTCTTAGCCGTTAAGACCTTTATCCAGTGATGAGAGTCATGGCACTGGCGAGCATTCCGTTGAGGTTCGAGCTAGACAGGAATATATTCTCGGACAAAGCAGTCAACTTGAACGTTCGAGAAGATCTCTCTAATTCAAGGGATATGCTTACTCCTTCGCCATCTGGCCAAGTGATGGAACGGGAATTCCAATATCTCCAAACTGACCACGCCCCCTACAATGAAGTTCAGCAAAATGAAAATCTTCGTTACCAGCTGTCGCCTTATGCCAGCGCAGATTGGCCTTACTTTCACCCGGAGCAAACTGCCATCCAGTGTACGTCGCCCGACAACCCGAGCAGCCAGTCTCTTCAGCATCCACCATTCATTCAAATCCCTCCAGAGTCAACGCTCCCGGGCCTGCACCACAGAGACGAAGCGAGACCCGTGAGGTGATCTTCGTAGAATTCAGCATAGAGGTGACCGGTGGGGTTAGTCGCTGTCAAAGGGGTTCTGGGTCACTTGAGCCGGGATGTCCAGATGCCGGTGTTGCTGAATTAATTCAAAACACGATCATGAATCAATAGTTCAGTTGGTGAGATAACAAACATCGAAGCCTACCATCCCCAACGCAGAAATTCGGCGGCATCCATGGACCGTGGCAGCCACGAGCAGCATCAAGAATCAAGACACCTCTGGCATGCAGGCACTATTTGCCTCAAGTTTAGGCTCCCCATCCAATATCTGTGGCAATCAAAGCACCTCGTTTTCTTCCCTTCCATCACCTCTAATTTGTCTCGTTTGTATGTATAGATCAACAATTTCACGCCGTTTGTTTGAAAGTTCACATATGTGCTCATCGAGAGCATTGCAGCTTATGATTTCTCCACCAATATCCTTTGAGAGATTCCGTTCGCATATAAAGTCAATCTGTCCAAGATCATCTATGATAGAGGTATTGGTGTAGTAAACTATTGCTTGGAAAGAAGTGCAGCCCTAAAAATGACAGTTAGATAATTGATATAGTGTTTCTTCTGAGGACATAATCACGCAGATCCAGGAGAAAACCAATTTAGTCTCAGAGGCTGTATGTGTGTCACCTTCCGGGGACTGGATCGATAAAGAGCGCCCCATGGACGATTTAGATACTTGCTCGGAGGGGAGAACTCAGGGGACCACGAAGCCAGGAGCAGCTTTCAGGAAATAAGGACGAAGCCGACGATTTTATAGCGCCCTTTCGTGTTATTGAGGTAAACGGTACCAATAGTTGGGGAGTAGTGGTCACTACGATCAACAGACAGAAGAGCCGATGATAGCCATTCATTTGAGATAGTTGGCCTTGACACGAAACTATTCATGACCCCTTCTTGCACACTTCTAGGTGCAATTTGACGATGATGGAGGTGGGATTGGTGGCTGCTCCAGTCCAAAGGACTCCGCCTAATCCTATGGTTCGCAGTGGTTTTAGGTCCTAGTTCTGGTCTCCCCCAAGCAATACCTTGCCTGACCCGGGGTTGGAGACAAATACGCTGCTGCCGATGTCGGATTGATTTGCATCCCAGAAATGTCTTGTTCATGTGGGCCTACTGAACTGTTGAGAGTAAGAATAATACTGGTGATGAAGACGATAGCCAGCACGACCAGCATACAGGCGGGAAGGTCAAATGAAAACCAAAGGTTTGCGCCCGAGGCTCTTCGTGTTCTCACTGGCATCACTGTATGCGAAATAATTCGCTCTCGGTGAGCGAAACAGTGAAAGCTCCCGTCAATGTGCATGATGTTGGTCGTAACGTCGTAGTCGCCTTAATACCCGATTGGACAGGAGTTATTCGGTCTAGATTGATCTGCCGGAGCCTGAGTCAAACTTCCCTTGACAATCGGACTTGGTGTGAGACTAAAGCCTCCAGCACTGATCCTACCTTGCATGATGTGGCAGCATTCGGGTCGATTGAAGCAATTCATTGAGATTGAGTAATCGCTTACTACACTGCACAACTCACATCAAGCTCCTCCAGTTGTCACCGAAGCCTATTGAACTATTGCCACCACGAAAGCTCCAACCGTGCTTAGCCTCTTCATTGCTGGACTTTCAAGCCTGAAACACAGTGGAAAGCACGCCAGTGACTGGTTTATCATGGACTTTCCTGCTCTTGTCGGAGTTACCTACCCGTACCATTGCGAAACATTGTTCGTTTGAATTCTAGTGCTCAACCCCCGGGAGGCGTGGTCCACTGTTCCTATGGCTCTGGGGGCAGGACCTCGATGGACATGTACGGCTTGGGAAAACGTGAGGTCTCCGTTCAACCCCGTTTACGCCATTGGTCACTAACCAAGAGTGAATAGAAGAGAATTCTCGGTCACTATAAGAGTTTTATCTTGGCCGTGACGTTGGAGAGATTTTGATGATTGCAACATTCAAGATTAAACCATTGAGCGAAGAAAACGATGTTTGCTTGTACTACCTGTCAAAAAGAATATCACAAGAAGCAAGATCTCAACAGGCATAGTAAGAAGTCACATGCTCCGCGGCTCATTCCGGGATTAACCTTTGCGACAGAGCGCAGCCACCTCAAGATGCTTCCTTTCCCTTGTGACGTTCAAGGGTGCGGTTCAACCTTTACCCGCAGCGACAGCTTACGACGTCATCTGAAATCACACGGGAGAACACTGCCGTTGAAGTATCCGAAGAGGGTACATGAGTTACAAGATATTGATATCACACTTCTAACCGTGGGACAGGAAAGACGAAGGACCCACCAACGATGCAATGTTGGGAGTAAGACGGTGGATTCTCACTCATGTCGGCAAAGATCAAACCACTTGCCGCTGTTACGCTGCAAACCGCGCCAAACGCATACTTGTCGCGCCGTCGCCGATCCGGCTCCGGGCAGCGTGACTTTGGAGGCACCAGATGCAACGGAGCCACCCTTTCATATTGTCTTGGGCTGTGATGGCGAAAATACAATGCTAGAAGATTTCGAGATATTGGCCGCTCAGCTGACATTCAGCCAATTGATGGAAGCAGAAATCGAGTTTTCTCTCTACCCTAAACTTTGGCACTAGTTTGATGATCACAATATATTCTTTCAAGTAACGAGTCTATGATGAAAGTCGTCAATGTGCGAGTTCAGTAGCAGTTCTGTCAGGCGGGTTGCGGTGTGGCATGAGGATCATGGCATATATCAAGGTGGATAAGCAAGTCAACCAGAAGTAGTATACCAATGCAAATTCAAGGAAAGGCCAATTGATAATTGAGGCACCATGGTCTACTAACAGGACGACGATTGCACAGAATCTTTGGTTGTCATCAGCTCCATTGACTCACCAAGTTGGCCCTGATGGCTGCCTTCGAAAGACGACCGTAGCTGCAGACTCTTGCGTGTTCAAACTCACTAATCACCAATCGCCTATCTTGGACCGAAAGGCCGTGATCTTGTGAACAAGCCGGCGAGTCTAGACTGACAAGGGACGAAATGGATTTCCCTAGTTCGCCCGGCAGGGGCACTTTTGATCACAGAGACCGACACAATCACAGCCGCGCCAGAGTCTGGAACAGGTCTCCTCGTCACAAGCACAATCCATGAAGCACGTCGTTTCATTAATTGAACACGCACAATCAACCTGTGAGTTTCTCACTAGTTTCATCTTCGGTCAACTTTCAACTCAGGTACTCGTTCACTTTCGTTGTGAATGAGGAGATAGGGAGTAGCTTATTTTTTTTAACGTCTGCATTGTTCTACCGGGCTCATCGCTCATAAGACCCTTAATCTTTGCTTTATGAGTCGGCGTTGATGCTGTGGGTTTATGTGACTGCAAATTCTCCTCCACAGGCCAATCCAAAGTTAAGAGGTGGGCACGGATGCACGCCCGGTTTGTGTCAACGGATGTAATGGGTAAATGCGGACCTTGCATGACATTGGTATTCTGTTGAGTGACCACCCGGATCAAACCGCGGTCACTTACCGGCCTTTACAAGCTGGCGGTCTCCACATAATTTTCTGCATTGGGTTCTTACATGCGCATCTAGTGTCTGAGTTGGATATAAACTGCTACGACTCTTAATGAACTGACACAACTCTCGACCACAGATACCTCAGTGCCACAATTTGCATCCACTATGCGCAACACCGACATCTTCGACCGTCGCTATGAAGGTGTTCATATTGGCGCTGCCTGGGTTAGCATGATCGAGCCTGAGCCAGGTCATGAAGGGGAGTTCAATCGATGGTATTCTGACGATCACTTTTATGCCGGCGGTATGTGTCTCGCGGGAATATTCGCAGGACGTCGGTGGGTTGCAACTAAAGAGCTACGGGAACTCCGTCATTCGAGCGATGAAGATTTAGCACGATACGGCTGCTACCTGCACACCAATTTATTTGACGATGACCAGTTGCGTGGTGTCAATGTGGCATTGAGCACGACGCTTGAACATTTGGGTAAAGAAGGACGAATGTATGCCACAGAAATTCCCAGACGGCATATCTACACAGCGATCACACCGTACGAAGGCGTGGTCTACCGGGATTCGACGGCGGAAGGACCACGCGACATTCATGCACTCGACTATCCATTTGCCGGTGTCGTTGTAGAAATAATAGACGCCCATCATCAACACCACAGGGCAGCTTTGCTGCAATGGTTACGCACCAAATTCATCCCCAAAGCTATTTCCACAAGCTCCGCACTTATGTGTCTTGTGTTTAGACATGAACATCTTCCAGAGATTATTAAGTCGCCCAGACTCCCACCCCAGCATCCTACTGGAAAATCTCGGGTTGTGCTTTTGTGGTTTCTGGAACGCGACCCACGACCTGTTTGGAACACCGAGTTTGCTGATCATCCTGCAACAGTGCAGGAATCCGGCATGGGGAATCTGGTGTTTGCTGGACCTTTCATCCCAACAATTCCTGGTAGTAATCGGTATGTTGATGAGCTTAGGTGAATATTACAAAGTATAGGTATGTGCCTTGTATTGGTGCGTGAGTATCCTTTAGCCTAGCAATCCCGATCTTAAATCGCACATCGTCCAATGAACACTGAGAGCGTCACGAACTCGTGTCCTTGACAAATCTGTTATGAATTGTCGAAAAATGGTGTGGGTGAGATCATCATCAGGTGTAGATGCAGATGGCTATCTTTGGGTTGTCATTGAACCCCAGAACCAACGACTTTTAAATTCAGGATTGGAAGCTTTTCGTCGACGTTCACCGGCAGTTTCAAATGTCGACATTATCGCACCACATTTCACTCTCACTATGTCACGCGAGCGACGCAGATTGCCATAGCGAAGAGACCGTGGTTTCCCATGTCATCTAGTTAATGCGTGAGCCAATGTCGACCTCATTCCGCATCAAGCGCCAAAGAATAATGCATAAAAAAACATCTCCACAATTTTGTCAGGCTTTTCAACAAGCATTTCGTGAATGATGCAGAAGGAGAGAAGAACCTGCTGATCACACCTCTGACTTGCTAGTCACCATGGACAACTGTACGCGTCAGAGTTTCATACACTCTGCGGTTACGTGCGGGCTCAAACCAGGAAGGGCAATTCAGCTCATCAACATCGACCTCCAACCTTTCCTGCTAAACGGACAGTTGTTAGGAGGCAGGTTTTGATGCATGAGGGTCTTTCTTTTTCATTCTAAAATGATGAGCATTAGATTGTCGGTCACGTAAATGGCGAGCCAGTGAAAATCTCAACACCCGTCCACAAATGGCCTAGTCACGAAGTCATTTGAGACGGTCTCCCAACGATGATTATCTCATGGATACCGTGAGGGTGGCGGAACTCAGCCCGAAGCGGAATGATAAAGCAAGCGCAGGCGCCTATACCTGAAAGTCGACGACGCCAGAATCACAATTGACCGCGTGTCGATCCCGTATTGATATGGTTACCAGAGCGGCTGACTGAAGCTTGTCTTCCATCTTCTGCTCTGCATCTCTGGCTATTTTTGGTTTTCTGTCATGGGCCGTGAAAGTCGTGAAGTGGCTGGACTCGCCACTGTACGGAAAGTAGCTTCAACTCAGAGATATTGCCAAGGTACAAAGAAGGAGGCGTGTGGGTTGTGGGACACTAAGAGATGTCGCACAGATCACGCTAGATGCAGGTCGGTGCGGAAAGCATTGATCTACTTAATCTGACCATGCACTGGCCCACGTTCACGACAGAGGTAACAATCGATCGACAGGGTCTTACTTGGCAAAGGCGGAATGAGTGGTCGCCGTCTGCAACTCCAGACCCCGGAAACCAGGGGCTATGAGGAACACCTCTCCGCATCGTCATGTAACTTTTGAGCCTTGGCAGCGGAACAAATCCTAGACCTGGTTCCGAGTTCTTTGGATGGTCAGGTATACAAAATGTGGGCATTGGCGTGGACATTGATCGATCAATGCTCAGCTGCAGCTCGATTATACCCTCGAATAGTGATTCTCAATATTATTCAGCTGCATTGCAAACACGATGCCCAACACTACAGAGAGCCCAGTCGAGAAGGGAGTGGTCGCCTTTATAGATCTTGTTGAGCCTTTGGATGGCACAGTGAACAATTCCATTGATCGAGCTTTAGAAAAGAAGTTAGTTCGCAAGGTGGATCGGAACTTGCTGCCGATTCTTTTTATGCTGCAGCTTTGTTGCTTCATTGATCGGCAAGTTCCCTTGAATGGAGAGTTCGATCAGCCCACAGATCTAATCGAGGATAGGATTAATATTGGAAACGCCAAACTTCAAGGTCTGGAAAAGGACCTGGGGATGACAGGTTCAGATTTCAGCATTGCCCTTTTTGTCTTCTTCATCCCCTAAATTTTGCTTGAGGTTCCCAGCAACATCCTATTGAGGCGATGCCGACCATCGATATACCTGGCAGGTCTAGTTTCTGCATGGGGTATGATAACGATTTGCCACGGTGTGATAGCGTCTTTCGGTGGTCTGATTGTTTGCCGAATCTTGATGGGTGTCTTTGAAGCTGGCTTCCTCCCTGGCTGCATTTACATCTTGTCAATGTTCTACAAACGCCATGAGCTTCAAACACGGTTTCCCACCTATTGCTCGTCCTCGATTATTGCCGGAGCATTCAGCGGACTTTTGGCCTTTGCTATCGCACACATGGACGGCGTTGCTGGCTATTCTGCTTGGCGTTGGATCTTCATCATTGAAGGGGCTGCTACAGTGGTCATTGCAGTGGCTTCTTTCTGGTTGATTCCCGATTGGCCCGAAACCGCTAAATTTTTGAACTCTGAAGAGCGCAAATTGCTCTTGCAGCGGCTTCAGTTAGACCGCTCGGGGACGACTATGAACAAACTCAGCAAGAAGGCGGCTGTACGGATATTCAGTGATGTTAAGATCTATCTCGGGTGAGACCGGCCCTTTCTAATACTTATGTTGATTACTAACACAAACTATTCAGAATCGGCATGTATTTGGGAATAGTGACGACAACCTACGCCGGGTCATTCTTTATCCCCACAATTTTAAGGCAATTAGGCTGGACCGCAATACGAGCGCAGGTTATGTCGATTCCTGTATTTATCTTCGCCATGATCTGTACACTCTGTGCGGCTGTCATCAGCGACAAGGTCAAACACCGCTTCGGATTTATTCTGGGAGGATGTTGCGTCACTACCATCGGATACATCATACTCCTCAACATGATGTCCGTGGCGGCTGGGGTGAGATACTTCGCCGTCTTTCTGTATCTCGCTGGCGGCTTCATAGCGCACCCCATGGTTGTCATTTGGCTAAGCAACAACGTGTCTGGCCATTACAAGAGTGGAATCAGTGCGGCTATGCAGGTCGGGTTTGGCAATTTATCCGGGATTATTGCATCAAATATCTATCTTACTGACCAGGCACCAACCTATAAAGTGGGCTCTGGACTGGGTCTTGGCATTGTTTGGTTCTGCGCGGCTTGTGCTGTCGTGTTTTTGGTCATTCTGCGTCGGGAGAACCGCATCAGGGACGCCGGTGGGCGCGATGACAGATATAATCGGTCAAAGGGGGAACTGGAGAATCTTGGTGATGATCATCCTGCTTTTCGGTTTACCTATTAGGTCGCTTTTGCCCGAACAGGACTTAGGACAGACGGTAGCCATGTTTGGTCCAAGTGCACCCAAGAGTGTACGCCTTAGATCTGGAGAGCCGGTTCGGAGGTTCCAATAGTGCACCCTGGCAAATATGCATGCCAATATCTCTCATGGTTGGTGGTCTGATGAAGTCATGTTTTTGTCAAGGAAATGCTGCACGCCTTCCATATGCCTGCAGACCGCCGTCTTCCCTCTGAGTCCGTTGAATTTGTTTCAGTGCATTGGATTTTGAAACTTCTCTTTTTTTGATAGCAAAAACCCTCGCGACGTCAAAAATCAAGCATTGGTCGGATGCTTTACGTGGAGAAGATCACAAGCTCGACCTCTTGTGTCCACAGCCACCTGAATCTTGAAATTTGGCCCCTCATTTAGTCACTGGACTAGGGATTATGCTGTCCTTCTCAAATTGGGTACATGCCCATGCACCATATATGATCCGGAACATTCGGTACTTAGCCAAAGGCTTTGAAGGTCCATTGTGTCTAGATTTGCGCGATCGCAGCTTTTAGATAACTCGCATGGCAAAGCCATGGTTCAAACCAGGAAAATACTTGTACGCATAATCAATGCCCAGCTTAGGGATTTCTTCGTTACAGAACGTCTTCAACTCTGGTCCGAACAAGGAATCGTGCTCGGGGGCCAGTACCTGCGTTGGCACGGCGAGATCACAGATTTATGCTCTGTCAAGTGCGGACCGGTGAGCAGTGCTGATACAGTCGACAAGATTTTTGTCCCTGCCTGCAAGCTGGAAGACTGCCCAACCGCCGTAGCAAAAGCCGAGTACACCGACCTTCTCGTACTTGGAGTGGAGTTCCTCCGTGACAGCGATGATCTCGGGACCGCGTTTTGCTTTGTTGTGACGACCGAACCACACCATGATGGTGAATGATTTGGCCTTTTCTGGATCCTCTAACATCTCGGGTGAGATGACTTCTCCGTCAAAACTGTATTGAATTGAAGTCAGATCACCACCATTTGCCCTTGGCCGAGGATTGGATTGAAAGCATGTACGTCGTCACTCACAAGTCGGGCACATAAACAGTTGCGTTGAGGTCTTTGGCAAAGTGATCAGCCAGTACCGTAGCATTTGTCAACGTCCAGCCAAATATGTCGGCTACCAGAGAAATCGCCACATCGTCATTGCTGCCATTCACGTAGGTCTTCTTGCCACTGATTGTTGATTCTTTGCCAACAGGCTGACCATGCCACTTATAACCGCTTTTGCAGCACTCAGACATGATTAAACCCAGTTGTTACTGACCTGGGTTTTGTACAATTTCATAGTCAACAAGAGATATTGAAGTAAAGAAGAGAGGAGCGGGGGATAGACTTGGAGCACAGATAAGAGAACTTTGACTTCAGGTTAGTGATATTGCCGCCGGTTGTTGTAAGTCAAGAACGAGCCCATGTGGCCTAGCTACGGACTTAGGGAGTCTAGAATCACAAGTTTCATGACTCGGGTATGCTCGTGCCGAACTAACGTGCGCACAGAACCGCGTGCACAATACCATTTTGTGTACAAGACAATCAAACGATTAGTGTCGTGTGCAGACTCAACAGCCCCAACACAAATAGAACGACGGTCCACTTTCGACTTCGTTCAATAAACATCTCCACCTGACTGGGAGGACGGCGTTAACGGATTCATTCAGCCTGCGTTGGACACGGCCAAACGCTTGTACGATGAGCTGTCGAACCCGTGTGAACTGCCTAATGAGGCAGCTGATTCTCTTTTGAACTATCGCCATCTCCATGGCTTGTCGTTCCCAGGCCTTCATGCTCATCCGAAGATATGGCCAAATACAACCTCACCTGGGAGTATTGTCACAGTACTGTAGCTCCATAGTATTAAGCTTCTCGAATTCCGTGATGTGGAAAGCGGAATTGGGCCACTGCCTCCGTCGTGCTCCACCTTGCGGATTTCGGAAGGAGGTTCCGTCTCCCCTTTTTGATCGACCTCTTAGATCTCTCGAAAGCCTATGGAATACATCATCCCGCCTTGGTAATTCCCCTCTCTGGGATACGCAAACTCTGGTCCTCCCTTGATATCTTGGCTGTACCAGCAGCAGTCTCAGGAAGGCTGGCGAAATGGAGATAGAGTTACAGTACGGTGACGGGTTAACTGGTGTGCAAGTGTCCAAGGGATTTCTTGTAGCATGGGGTGGAAGAACCATATAAGTTTAGAGCACTACCTTGTGCCACACGTCATGCGGGGAATCGCCTGAGCAGGGCTTAGTTTAATTCGACCTTCAGCGATTGTTCTCCAGCCGCTAAGCCCCCGCACCACAAGCCCTCTTCTCTAGTTACCCTAACCTATAAAGCTACAAATGTCCTGCTCTGCACATGACACTTCCACTTTGTAAGCTTTGACCGATCTTTTTCTTCTACGTAAAGCAACTTTTCCACCAGGCTACGATCACGAGAATTCGGTGCTATGGAAGCTCCTCGAGTTCGTGTGCGAAATTCGCGTGCTAAAGACCTCTCAGAACGGAAAAGGCCTGTTTACGTTCGTTCGGCTTGTCAATCCTGCAAGCGAAGGAAAATACGCTGTGACGGGCTATCGCCTTGCACAGCCTGTGGGAAATATTCTTCAGAGTGCATCTATGACTCTGGGTTAGAAAATCGTCAAAGACATAATGTCACACGAACACGTAAGGCTGAAGTTGTGACGAGGGATCCTGGGGAGAGGAACATAGTAGAGTTCAGGTACACCATACCTTTAAAACGCTTTATAGTCTGCTGATGTGAAAAAGTGGGCTGGATGCGCTGGGGGAATTAATCTCATCCTTTGATGAACGGATTGCGGCCCTTGAACATGGGCAAGTGACATGCGGTATCCCTCAACGGGCTTATCCGACTCAAAATCTAACAAGCAGCACCCAAGTTCATCAAGACAATGCACAGAAACTTATGCTTGGTGCTGAGGAAAGAAAGGCACCGGTCTTTGCGGGCCCCAGTAGTGCGATCTTCAGCTTTCAGGTCGCTGATCTAGTGCTGCGGGATCAGTGTGACCCTACCAGTGTGACAAAGCAACGCGATCAAATCACAGGCGTTCTTACGGAAGATGAGGTAGAGGTGTGTTTGTCTCCAGAGGAAGAACTGAACCACGAATGCGCAGTCTCACAAGACGTGATAACGCGATCCGAAGCTATCCGCCTCGCTCGCGTTTACAGTGACGTTATCAATCTACTACACCCGATATTGGATATGCAGTCGATCCTTGGGTGCGTCGACGCTCTGTACGCTGCTGGCGGCAACGTGATTCAACAAGCAACGAACAACATGTCCCACATGAAGATGGCCATAGCCATCGCGCTTCTGGCAGAAAAGGGAGGCGTCTGTGCCACTGCCGCGGCCATCTACCAGAGCATAAAGCCGCAGATAGCGGACGTAACCCTAAGTCATTCCTTCAGTCTCGATGGACAGATTCTTTTGATTATGACGGTCAGTTGGACAATACGCGCCTAGCTGGACGATGCTAACCGCCTGCTAGGCATTCTTCCACATGTATACCGACGACCTCCGGTTGGCGACTCGGGTGGTGGCTGTTACGGCTCGAATTGCCATAGAGGCAGGATTGCACAGGAGAAACGTGCTTTTGCAGCGATTCCCTGATGGCACCGAGCAAAAGAAGGTCCTAATCATGATGTTTACCTTGTCCGTCATTGATCGGCAGCTGAACTTTAACTCTGGACTCCCTTTCACGATGCGAGACATCGAACTCGAAGTCCCAAAAGGCGTAAGTTACTGGCACCTGCTGACTTTGTCATCGGCTGACCTCAGTAGGACGATTTACCACCATACGTCAAAGCAATGGCGTCGTATGTCGACTTTGGAGCTCAAGCATGGGCTGCAATACTCGATACCCGTGGAAGATTGAAGAGACAATTCGAGGAAACCAATTATCAATTCCTCTCGTATCAAGTTATCCGATGGATCGACAGCCTGCCCGACGAACTCAAGCCGCAGCAGTATCTTGTCCCTCCGAACGGGAAATATCTCTCAATGAGTGAGCAAGATTCCGCCACCTGTTCTCTCCGGTGTATCTTGCACCTTCGTGCCAACCAGATTAAAATCTTGATACTTCGGCCTTTGCTCTTTTCTGCTCAATCCGCGCAAGAAAAGCCTAGAAGAGTCTCTGAGGTCGGCCAGGTTGCCATTGACACAATCGACAGGATTGTGGAATTTCACCAGCGGACCGACTTGTGCGATAAACAGTGGCCAATTCTCAACCAGTTCTTGTCCTCAGCACTATCTACATTACTCCTTTTGTACATCCACTTACTAGACGGCTTACACTTGCAAAGTGTTGAGCCTGCACCTATTGATATCCAGATCGTTGGCCAAGGAATCAGAAGCGCGGTCGATTTAGTACAGATCGCAAAGAACCGGTCATCCCAGCGATTGTGGAAGCTACTAAACTCTCCTTCTGGATTGCTACAGCGCCTAGGATTGGATTTGGGAGCTGGCAAATCCCAAAATAGTATGGACATAAGCGCTGGTTCATCTACCGGGACGTGCGCCGGTAGTTGCGCCCCACTTGAGCTTGAGCCTGCGAGTGGGGAGGGAATTTCGCAGACGAACAACTGTATTCCAGTGATCGCTCAATCGCAGTGTCCTGCACTGAATCACGTCGGGGACTGTATGGACTTAGAGGGAGACCTGTTCGGATACTTTGGTCTTGCTGGAGGGAACAACTTCGATGCTTTCAGTCCGACCGGCATGTATATGCCCATGGTACCAAACCAATTCGATAACTTTTTTTGCTACCAATGACAAGGAATTTGCCTGCAGTGATCGTTGCAGCTGAGGCTCCGTGGTATATTTGGACACAGCGAGCCCCTATGCTGAACAACTGAATGCGTCAAATTTGTAATGTTGCCTCTCGGGCATCATGGTCTCGTCCCTACCATGCACAGGGAGTTTAATACCCGAAAAGTCAGGCCATTGGGCACTCATGTTCTATCCAGGCCTTGAATCCCTCTTCGGCATCATGTAACACATCAAACCCAAGAAGCTCATCATTGTACGACTTGTCACCCCAACTCCACTTACACTGTGCTTTAAAATCGGTTTGAGCAATATCAGAGAGGACTTGGTCTCGCTCAACTTGAAGATCGCCATCTGGAAGATGATAGAAGTCCTGCTTTTCGACTGCTCCAGCAACGTTGATCTCGGTCCGCTGCTTTCGAAGTCGTTCAAACAGCCTCAAGATACTTGCAACCTGAGCGTGCTTATCCCCTCTATTAGCTTGTCGGTGTGCATCTAGGTGACTAAGAAGTAAACCCAGGACTGCGCCATCCTCGATTGCCATTGCCGCTCCCTGGGCTTGATAAGGTAATGTCGGATGAGATGCGTCTCCGATCAGCACCGATGCACCCTGTTGCGCCGTCATTCAGCGTCCATCTAGGAACATACAGCAAATGAGTCAACCGACCTTCGTCCATGTCTCTTGCCGTGGAACATGATGTAGCTTCCATTTAAGAGCCGTCTTCAGACCGGATATGAGTTTTCGAAGACTGCGTTTGGAGCGTCGTTAACACGAACATTTCGCACTGTAATATGATGGCAAGCACCTACATGGGATCCCAACCCTCGAATAATTCCTCCATTTCCTTCAAGTTGCCTTCTGCTGTGCGTTTGCCTTTGGGAACCGTGTCAGGGCATCTGGAGAGACCAAATCAGTATCCTATGTGCGCGGGGTTGTAGTCTCAACACACAATAGCACGAGATTGAACTCAGTATGACTTCTCACTGGATAGAACACAACGTGTTTCTGCGGGCCCATCCAAACTTGGACACTGGAGCTACTGAGGAGCTCACTAATCCTTTCGTCCTTTAAACTGGCCAGTTGCTGGGCTGAAAACGTCCCCCTATAAGCTAGATCGCCCGTTTCCCTTGGAGTTACGGGAAGCTCAAGTACATAATTTCGGGTTGTCGACCACAAGCCTTTTTCCCGTCAGTATGACTCCCAAGAACAATTGGAAAACTAGAAAAACAGGAAGCTTACCATCCGCACCGACGACAACGTCGGCGAACAAAATGCTACCGTCCTTGAGCACGACAGAGGGTTCATTTGAGTCAATGTTGACCTTGATCACCTCGGCTCCCATTCGCATGTCAACGCCTGCCCTCTTCACCTCATCAACAAGCATCAGTTGATATTCAGCCCTATGAATCACGCTAAGATCCCGGTGTCTCTGTCAACTCTTGATGTCTGGGCCACTGGCTGTGCAAGCCGAAGCTTTTACAACGGGCAATGGGAGTAGCACTTACAGCCAGTCGGCACCATACTGGTCTCTCATCTGCGGGACCCAGGATTTGTCGACAAGGACACTGCCGTTTGCGTACCGTCGCAAGACATGCGCATCCATAATAATCCCACCTGCCTGGACGAGTTTCTCTGAGAGGCCAAAGGAATCCATGATCCTTGCCGCATTTGGGGGAATTTGGATGCCGGCTCCGATCGGGAGAAGTTCGGAGGCACGCTCGAGCAATGTTACACGTATCGGCGGTTTGGCTTGACGGCATGCTAGGGCACAAGCTAGTCCACCTGTGCCAGCACCGACGATGAGAATGTGCAATGGGTCGAAGAGACACGCCGTGGCCATGTTGTTCATCTTTTGGGGGCACAAGTACAGGATGTCTATACTCATTCTTAGACTTCTGTTTTGAGTATCCGCATGGCATACGACAGTAATCTTGAACGCCTTATATGGGCAAAGTCGGCCATCGAGAGCCGAGTATTAGGAATCTTTCTCCTCCGAAGATTGGCTCGGATGATTTTTGGACTGTTGAACAGGCAAGACTTACCTCGTGATAATCCCTCATTCCGACCTGCCCTGGTTCCGCACGGAAAGGCACCGCTGCATTCTTTGGCGGAATTTACAAGATCTTAGTACCCCAGAGCCTCCGGCGCATCGCGCACTGTACCGTTTCTTTAAAGATGGTTATATTTATGCGCTTCCAGCTTCACCATGTCTGTTCATGGTATTTTGCATCTAACTGAATCTGCCCCACATGCTTATTGACAAGCTGCCCAGACTTTCGGCGTGGCAGCTAGGCTTGGCTGCCCTAGCTTGTGTTGTTTTGGGGTACATCGTACACCAGGTCTATTTCCATCCCTTGGCGAAGTATCCGGGACCATTCCTATGCCGCATCACCGATGTCCAGAAATTGCGATACTTTGCATCGTTGCATGTTGACAAAGAGATTCTACAGCTGCATCAGCGGTACGGTCCAATTGTACGAATCGCACCAAACGAGCTCTGCTTCTGGGGTGCTGGGGCTGTGGCTCCGATCTACAAATCCGGCCGCTCAATGAGAAAAGCACGGTTCTTTGACGGATTTACAGCTCTGAAGCCAAATTTGTTTGGTACTCGAGATGAAGAGGTACGTCGCTCGTCAGAACACGGTCTCGTGAGACTTCGCATTAATGCCCTGTGATATTTAGCTCCACGCCGTGAGAAGACGACAAATGGCTCACAGTTTCTCAGCCGCCTCTTTAACTAAGATGGAAGCTATATTCGATCGTCACCTCATCGTACTGCGGGGAAAACTAGATGGGTATGTGACTCGAGGAGAATTTCTTGACCTTAAGAAAGCTTTGTCCCTCTACGCTTACGACGTCCTCGGACAGCTGGCCTTCAGCACGGATTTCAACTCACAGCTCCACGACGACTCCAACGAACTGCCTCCCATCGATGATCACATATTGCTCTCCTCTCTTTATGGCTCACTTCCTACATACCTGCCCTGGTCCATTACGCTCGGAAACGTGATTCCTAGCCGATGGCTGCAGGGTCTTATCGCAGGTCGACGAAGGCTACGTGAGAGTGTCCTCAAATACGCTCAGCATGCCATGAGGAAAAGCGAAAAAGACGAATGGCACCAGCGAACACTGTTGTCCAATCTTATCGTTGCCCAGGACCCAGAGACGGGCGAAAAGCTCACCGCTCTTGACGTCGGATCGGAAGCATTTGGGTTTCTGATTGCTGGGTCTCACACAACCGCAGCTAGCTTGACCCTACTTTTCTACCACCTACTCCACAACACTGACAAGCTCAAAAACGTTTCTGATGAATTGGAGAAGGAGATACCCTTCCTGTCAGATGGTGCTTACCCATACACTGGCCTGGAGATTAAACTACCGTACACTATGGCCGCTATCAGAGAGGGGTTCCGCATGTCGCCGGTTTTCACCATGCCACTGACACGCAGCATTGTACCTGAAGAGGGCATGGAAGTGGATGGTCAGCATCTTCCAAAGGGTGTAAGTGGACTTCTGGTTCCAGTCCTCTATGCGTTATCTGCCACGTTTTTCCTTTTCTCTAAGTCTTGCGATTCCTTCCACTCTAGGGCGTTCTAACTATAAGCCCCAGACCAATTGCTCGATCTCTAACCATTCGCTACACCACAATCCTGAGATATGGGGAGAGGATGAGGCTATTTTCAGGCCGGAGCGTTGGGATGACGCCGAGTACACCAAACAAAATCTGAGCTATCTTATGCCATTTGGCATGGGGCACCGTGCATGCATTGGACGGAACATCGCTATGATTAACATAGTTAAAGTGTTGACGGTATTGTTGAGATGCTATGAAGTAGAAGCTGTGGACAAAGAAGAAACATTGCAGACCGTGACAGTGGGGATTGGCGAGAAGGACGGCCCGCTGTGGTGCAGAATAAAGCAAAAGAAATAAGTCATAATCTCATAAGTTGGAGACTACCTTCCTTAAGAACCTGAGTTGATGTCGGTTCCCTGGCGCAACACGGAGACGATTCGCAGCGTTTTTTTTTGGTGAAGCAACGACGAGTGATAATCTACACGACTTACCACAGAGGTCCGAAACAATGCAGTTCTTGGAAACACAATATCTGCTGTCTACCTACCGGATTGGAATTCGGCGGCCTGCTTTGTTGCTGCCATAGCTCTTATAGTGTTCTAAAGCCACCAAGTTGCACATCCATGGTTTCCTATTGTTTTGTGGTAGAAAATTAATTCTTGGAGATTGTAGGTTAGGACAACCACACAACCACGACAACCACAAAAAACACCACCCACAGCTCAGATCGAATTTTTGAAACGCGTAATTTTTTGTAACTTTCCTAGTAAACCCACGTTATCTAAGGCCATTATCACGATTGACGCGTCGAAAACGCGTGTTTTCGTGGTAATGGCACCGAGATGGCCGCAGGTAAACAATGGCCCCGAACACATCAACGAGCACGCCACGTACCTCAGAGAAGCATGTAATCAACTGCAGGCGGCGGAAAGAGGCAGGAACAATCAGATCCCATGGCACATAGTCCAAGCTTACCTTGAATCAACCCTCACGCTGATTGGTAAGGTGTTACAGCAGCCATCGGTGGGGGAGGTGCTCCATCAAATCAGGGACGCGGCAAAAGACATCCAGACCATTCAGAGAGACGTCACGGCGG
>NW_027042533.1:0-65824 GCF_035927105.1 Exophiala bonariae | reverse complement strand
CTGCAGATTATGCGTTTCGGAAGCTTCTCTTTAAAAAGCATTCTATTGTTCTTATTCCCATCTTTTTTCCGAACTGACGCAGAGTCGGCGCTGGAGAAATGATTCGATCAATGTATTCTTGTGCCGTTCTCATTTTCGTGAATTTCGATCAGTCGGAGGCGTAATTGGATTGGGAAGCCGTGATAACAAGTCATTAATATCTGGTTCATGAGCCTGAGTCCAACCGAGAGGGAAAGGCCGCTCGGCAGGGGTATGATCGATGTCGCTATGGCCGAACTTCCCTGATATCATTGCGCAGAACTGCTTGAATATTCTCCATGCTTTGTATGCAGATAGAGAGTTGTCACCTAGTTCACACAGATGTGACATTGCCTTGCGCAGGCAACTGGCTATTTCAGTTGCACCGTTGGGTACATGCTGAGCACTCAGGCAGAGCTCCAGAAGAAGTACTGCTATGGCTTGGCTCAAGTAGTGTAGCACAGCCCACCAAGGCAGCAATTGATTTGTCTCCTGTGCCAGTAGTTCGTGTGGGAAAAGCTTGATCAAATTAGTGGCCACCTGGACGCAACGACGCGCGCAATCTAGGTCCCATGACTCGGACGCCCGACTTTCTTGTTCGATTTGAATATTTAGGGAGGGTCACAGTGGTGCGCTCAAGACGCAGCTCTAGGTCAGCTTAACAGTCAGCGCGATGTGAATGGTGTTGTAAGTGGGCTGTGGTGGAAATCAGTAGCTCATAGAGATACTGTCCTCGAGGCGATGCCTTTGTTTTCATGGTGTTGAACTTTACCACCGAGAATTGTGATTCACCATAATGCGTTTCCTGGCAAATGATCCACCATGATATTACGCATGTGGTTAAGATTAATGCTACCCCGTCCGCGTTTTGAAGGCAACAGACCGGAGATAGGATGGCTCTGTAGAGCTGGTACTTGGCGACGTCAGCAATCTAGACGAGGGAAGTAGAGGTCATCAAGTAGTCTCTGCACATAAGATAGGACAGTACATTGCTACAAAATTCAGTGCTCAGCCACGATCGGTGCTTAGAAACGACGATGTCACGTGATCGAGCGCACCCGGCGGAAGGGTGCGAACCACAGTTTATTTGGCCGGCAAGTACCCACACAAAAACTCCTGAGGTGGAAGCAGAGGCCCCGTACCATTC
Organism: Exophiala bonariae; assembly: GCF_035927105.1. Classification (NCBI taxonomy): domain Eukaryota; kingdom Fungi; phylum Ascomycota; class Eurotiomycetes; order Chaetothyriales; family Herpotrichiellaceae; genus Exophiala; species Exophiala bonariae. Next base: position 64,659 of record NW_027042533.1, on the reverse strand, counting down.
TTGTCGGTGATTGCAATTGCATGGATATTGCGAATCGCTCCAAGAGATATAGTCAGGAGAATTTCGACCACAGATGGTTCTGTTATAACGCTATTGGTGACCTTATCTAGATAGTTACATAGGTAGACGATTAGTCCGCGACTACAGGAGCAGGACAACACACTATTCCAAAGCCGCCAAGCAGAGCACCTGTTATTCAAACTATAGGGTTCATCAGTTGCACCCACCTAGCGGACATGCCTACTACTTGTCAATTGGGGGCCAGTGGGAGACCATACCAGATTCTTCGAACCTTCAAATGCTCCTTGAAGCGACAGAAGTGAACCGGAAGAAAGACTGACCCCAAGGCCAGCGGCTGAAGACCAATCCGTAGCTAACGAGATGTACTGCTGCGCAATATCCTTTTGTTCTGTGCCCAAAGCTACATCTTCGGCGTGCCAAACTCCAGCCATAAAAACTCGGGAGAAGCGATACACGAAAGTGGCTTTTCTAGCGGCACGCCACACGCCTCCGCCGGTGGCTATTCCGTGCGTGCAGAGGCCGCTTCGACATTATGAGCTGAACGCTGTAGGAGCGGTCTCAGAGAGCAAGTGCTGGCAAAATACTCCGCAGAGGCTTACATCCACAAACACTTTGCCTCGTCACCTCATTTCGGAGAATAACCACCTCGTCATGCAAGGTACACACGAGCGCCGACTGCTCAAGCATCTTTACCTCCTCGTTACGACATTTCTTTTGCAGATTTTCCGCAAAACTTTTCTGTCGGTTACGACGTTTTGTTGCCGCTTTCCGGTTGAGCTCCAGTCGTCTGGCATGCTTGTTTGACCGAGGATTAATGCGACTCGTGGTCGCTTCACGCCGAATCACCGATGTCTTCCAAGGTCCGTGTGTATCGTTATCACTATCGATCAACGCGAGAGATGGGCGACGTAGAGTTTGCTGGCGATCAAGAGACGCGAAGCTCAACAGCGACTCTAAGGACAGCTGCGTACTATGTGTCGAGTCGACGGATTTCGTAGTGGAGAATGATTTGTGGATTGCGAACGGCTGGATATTCGCGAGCGGCGGAATGGCCGCAAGCTAGCAAGGATACGTCGAGGTTTCATATCTGATTCTCACACGTTTGACGTCATCGGTCAAGCTTGCTTAGTAAAGAAGTAGGTTTCAAAGTTTCGAGACGGCGGCCAGGCATGGCGTCAGCATAGACACTATCCACTTTGGCGGAGTTTCCAGGCGACCTTCACATCACATAGAAACTAATTCAGCACCCGGGTGCAATAGCCGTTCGAGATTTGTGCTAGTATATCAACCTGTCAAAAGGTTGGATGTTTCGTCCGAGATCTGTTCATTGATAGGTCCGGGGACTTGCCATTCGGGATCTGACGCCGGTGAGACCATCATGCCCTCTAACTTACTCCCTAGCGCAGTTCCACAAGAGCACAGGTTGGTGAGCTATATCAAACTCGTTGCAGGCTATCTCCAGACGTGTTTTCAGCTTCCATACCCAAAGCTGACGTGGCAACGTCGATGCAAGCATAAATCGTCGCTATGACTGCCGATTTCCAATCTGCAGTTTACCCTGGTGATGACAGCAGCCTATGTCATAGGACGGTATCTTCATCAACCTTTCAAGTCCCTATGCGACGGAGACACAGTATGAGGGAGTCAAGTACCACCTCATCGTCAATTAAAAACCAGCAGCCATTTCGATGCAGGTCTCCAGATGCCGTCGGCCGAGAGGGCGGCTCCTATTCTCCCGGAATCAGTCCAGCCAAGCAGAAAAAAGTTGAAAAACATTGTGTCTCTCCTCGCTTGGACAAGCATCCCCGAGAACCGAAATTCGAATGCAACCTGCTGGAAGGCTGGGCAGCTGCCACTGCGGCCTGCGACCGAGCTGCCGCCGACCAGGTGACACCGGCGGCCGGGGATGCGAGCGCACATCCTTGTTACCTTCTCCCGCTACGATGGGAAAACCATTTGAGCGAGCTGACAGACCTCACCATTTATCTACAGCAACTCAGTGCGAGATGCGACGTCCTGGTAGTAGACGGATCGCCACCTCCCGTTTTCGCGGAACACCATCGCCATTGGGCGTCGTTTAGTACTCATATTGCCCCCGCTCCCGATGTGGTCTACCGTAACGGCAAGGTCAACGGTGTCATCACTGGCGTGCGGGCGACAACGGCAGAACGCGTCATTATCGCCGATGATGATGTCCGCTACGACGACCAGTCGCTCGCACGGACGCTTACCCTGCTGGCCGACGCAGACATCGTTGTCCCTCAGAACTACTTCGACCCGTTACCCTGGCACGCAGCCTGGGACAGCGCCCGGATCCTGCTTAATCGCGGACTTGGGATGGACTACCCTGGTACATTGGCTATCCGCCGGACCGCGTTTATGGCGGCCGGCTGCTATGATGGGGATGTACTGTTCGAGAACCTCGAACTGATGCGTACACTGCAAGCCAACGGCGCGCGGCTCGTTACGGCTTCGGACGCTTTTGTCCGAAGGCTCCCGCCAGAATTCCGCCATTTCGCTGACCAGCGGGTCCGTCAGGCCTACGACAGCCTCGCGCAGCCACTAAGACTCGCAGCCGAGGTGGCGCTGTTACCGGCGGTCGCGCTTGCCGTCTTGACTAAGAGTAGCTGGTTGCTGCTGGGGGGTGCTGTCACTGCAGTGGCCTTAGCAGAGATGGGCCGGCGACGGCAGGGTGGAACGATGGTGTTCTCCTGGTACCTTCCGCTGCTGGCTCCGCTCTGGCTGGCCGAGCGGGCAGTGTGCAGCTGGCTTGCCCTAGGCTCCCGACTGCGCGGTGGCGTCTGCTACCGGGGTCAGCGGCTGCTGCGTGCCGCTACCTCAGACAAGGTACTCCGCCGCCGTGCGGCTGCCTTAAGCGTCGAAAGTACCACGACCTGGCCTGCATGATGTGCCAATTTCCTCGGAATCTGCAGTGCTTGCGGTCTGTGTGTGCCGAATCGTGGGAATGATAATCGTTGGTGACCTCTAGATTGGCGAACAGGCTGGCGCAGATTCGCACCTTTGATTAGGACGTGCGACAACAGCATGCTGCTCGGAAAAGCGGGAATCCAGCACCTCATGCAGAACGCTTGCTCGTAGATACTGTTGCTGGTAAAAAGGCACCCACCAAAGATCAGTCGAGAGATGCCCTGGATAACCCGGGTGTCGTTGCTGTTCCGTATTTTACGGCAGGCTGCCTTGAACAGATCCTCAGGGAACAGCAAGTCCTTTAGTACAAGCAACGTCCTTTCACCAATAGAAAGGCTTATATGTGCTCTAAGTACTGTATAAATGACATTAGTCAGTAAATGTGCTCATCTAGATATCAAGCACTTCGAACAAGGGATGTCATAAACTGGGGAAAGTAGACATCGATTTCTGATGGTGCTCTGGGATCGAATGATATTACCCAGGTTTGGAGGAGCTCGGCCGTTGACACGGTGCTTTGTATCCCGGAGGTTCTTGCCAGAGACCAGTTCTGAGCGCAATGTTCATTAGCACGAATAGAAGGGGAATTTCGATCGCTGGTCCCATGGGAGCTTCGCATACTATGTTGTACATCGGCGCCACTTTTGGTTTGTGCCGAGCTCTAGCGAATTTGCAAGCGCTTTCAAGAGCTCCGATGGTTCAACTTTCTACGTCGACGGTGTGTCGAAGCTGATTTACCACTAAAGGACGTATGATCACCACCTTGGCAGCTTTTAGTGGACGCATAGCTTCCAGAAAGGGTTCCGACGACGATGTTGACCCACTTATCGGAGATATTCTCTGGACGTTTGCAGATACCAACTGGTATTGAAAGTGATTTTGTTGCACAGTGGTGGCAGAGCTCTCCTTGCCTTAGTTACCGACTGAATGGGTATATCTAGAGCATGTGTCAACCAGGTCGGAGGGAGAGTGATTGATGACCCTTGAAATGTGGGAGCAGCGCGCATTTGGCAGATGCTGGACAAATGGACAGGTGAATTGATAATTTCACGGATGGTGTTATGGACTAGACCTTCCGGGAGATTTGCGATCCAGATATCGACTCAATCATTTTCGCTATAGCCCCACTCCAAGAGCATCTTTTAATCCATACAGAGCACGCAAAAAGCTCTACCATCCATATGTTTCGCCGGTGTCACAATCATGGCTTGATCCTTCAGAACCTTGCACGGGTTGATACTGAGATGTGACCCTTCGTTGTGCAAACTGACTCGTCCATGCCCGATTCTACCCACGAACCACGACATTGGACGATTCTTTGCCATCGACAAAGGCATCTAACGATTACAGAACACTCTAAATATGCGAGCCTTCAATGATTCCAGCAGTGCTTAATCGGAATTCGCTTTCGTCCTCATCTCCGCCCAGTGAATTTCAAAGTGATCGACACTCAGACAGAGGTAACCAGGTTCTGCCTATAGGTCATCTGATGTATTGATGGAAATGAAGTCAGAACTCAAATTGGGTTCCAGTGGTGGTTTCTCTCTGCGGTTAAAAATCGCTCGAAAGCGTAAGCGTACCGCAATGAATCTTTGTCGCTGTAGGCTTTACCGATGATTTTCAGCCCGACTAGCATCTCTGCATCGCTTATGCTGACCATGATTGCGGGATTACCCAGATGCTTCAACGCTCTCCCACCATTTACATACTTCACGCCCGCCCGCAACACATCCTTCATTGATTGCTCTCTGTCTTCAGAATAATCTCGGTTAACGTCACCGACAGTTGGGAACGCAAGGATGTCTAAATTCATTTCGTCCAACCATTCTTCGAAATGCGATTTGGTTATGTCCTCAAGTGCCATTATGGCCAATTGGCAGCCGGGCAGGTCAAATAGTGAGCCACATTTGGTTTGAGCAGATGCCGCCTCTCTGCGTGCCGAATATGGTTCGTGGGCTCGGTGTAGTTAGTCGGGTCATCCATAGGCGCAACCAACGGGTGGATCAGTTCGCTGTTGGCCACCGCCAGGTGAGGGACTTGTTCATCCCCAGTATTGTGCGGAAAATCATCCCGATTGATAGCCATAGTCTCGAGTTGTTCACTAACGTTCCACCCTTGGGGGAGCTCAGGCACATGGCAACTTTGTCCTGGATACGTTTTGGTGCTGCAATGCTCTACCAGCGAAAAGTCGGTCTGACAGATCAATGATCCCGAAGCTTCTAAGTCTTGTCGAGCGATTGTGCATAGATCGAGACTGGCTTTCAAAGGGACCTTGATAGACCGCGTCCGCTAGCTTCAGCAATAGACGGTCTGGGAACCCCAACGTGCATCACTGTTAAGGCGGTAGTGTCAGCAAGACTACCATTGTCGCAAGGACGATGTTAGAACACTTGAAAATCCGGACAACATTTTGTCATCTCCCAAATCCTCAGTATCATCATCCACATCTGCCCCGATAACATTGAGCACTTCAAAAAGACCTTCGACCGAGCGAGTCATTGGCACAAGGACATCGCAGGTCTGATGCAAGGGCCATATCGAAGGCGGGAAACCCTGCGGCTACGGGTAGAACCTTAGTACAAAAGCTGTCTTTCACCAAGAGTGCATCGTCCCATTATTCCAATGATGCAGTGCGTCCAGCTCAACTGCGCTTTACTATCTAGCGGATTTACCATCTGTTGTAATATGAGGCTCAACCGACTATCATAAGGTTGACGGAAAGTCTCATGGAATCATTCCGCACGCTTGGAAATGATAGAGAAGCTTCTAGTATATTACTTCAGTGTATATATGCTCCTACATTCTGAGGAAGTAGAAGAACAATAAGGATTAATATATGCCTCCACTGCCGTAATCCACAACACCATCCAGACGACTGGGAATGCAATCCAGCATTTGGCAACTGTGACTGATTGTCATGTCGTCTCTAATTGATCTCATGACCTTTTAGCTGACCTTATTTTACATGCCTTGCGTAATCAGTGAAGCATGAAATGTGAGATATGATGGAGACCAGACATCGAGTTCTCGCATCCTAAATGGTGCAGGCAATAGCTGGCTCCAAGTTTTCTCGCAAGTCGGTGGTGAGAGACTGAGAGTGAGTGTGTCCTCAACGCGTTAATACCACAGTCCAAAGTTTGATCTAGAAACATCAGGCTTGGAAGTCCGGGCAAATGACTTTCTCTGAGATGCCTACTCTGAGCTATAGCCCAGAATCGTATCTCCCAACTAATTACTGACTTCGGAGCGATGCCTAGTTCGGGAAAGCTCACAACGGGATAGGGTCCTTAACATATCGGATGCAACCCCTTCGCAGAGGAAGTAGTATTGAATAATCTTTGCCAAAGCGTAGTGTCAACTATGACTATATCAAATCCGAATTCGGCAGTTTGCCTTGCTCTCGGGGTGTAGATCCAGTGCACTGGAAGGCAAGGATCGTCTCTCCTTGCCACTGTGATGTTAGGCTCGCCGGGCATTGTCAATTCTATGGCGGGAAATCAAACATTGTAATTTGACTGGATCACTTATCTTACTTTTGTCTTTGATGTGATTGGCTAAGAAGGCACTCGAAGTTGGGTTTTGCAAGCTTTATCATGCAGCATAGCTATTTTCGGACTGACAAGTCGGTAGTGGAGAAGAGGCAATTCTAGGTAGCCTTCCCACATGTGCAGCAGCAGCAAGGAACCTCCAGCAAATCCCGTGAAGTACGGAGAGAACATCCAAGAACCTCAATATCCTGCCGTCAGCATTGCAAGAATCACAAATATTGGACGTCATGTAGAGTAGTTATCCACCTCGCTGTCCCGGTCTACCTCGCCGTAATCGACCGGAATCTGCTTCCGAATTTGATATTTTATGAACGTCCTGCAGGAGCCAGGGGGGACATGACAGAGTGAATAGGTTAGGGGCTGCCCCACCGCGGTTGACGTGCTGTGCTCTGATCATTATGCAAATTTCATCCTATATATCTACCATTAAGTCGTGCACTCCTTCGAAGTCCCCCACTTACTTCTCTGACAAAATCTTCAAGGGAGTCAAGAGTGCGGTACTCCAACAATACGCGCTCTGAGCAGCCAGTGACTACTATGGCGCCGAGACATACCACGAATGACTACGGGACGGCGGCCAACCACTCGGCCCGATGGCACCGACCAACCATCTTCGCCAACCATGTACTGCATTGGATCTCTTCGATTATAGTTTTGGCCATTTCAGCATATTTCATTCACAAGTTCTCGCACAACACACATCTTATTTACTGGGTAACTCTCGTCAGTGTCCCACTGCTTTGATTATGGCCTAATTTGGTGATCAACGACTCCTAACGAACTATCCTTAGGCTGCTATTGACGTCTTACTGTATCTCCCTGCGCTTGGTCTTCCAGCGCTCAGCGCCTATAAGGGATATCTGGCACCTCTGGCCTGGATATTCTCTTATCTGTGGCTTACTGCATTCATCTTTGCAGCACAAGATTATAATTACGCAGGTGGCTATCGTTCCCCGACCGGTGTCGGCAAGCACAACCTGAAAAAGACTCTCGAGGCATTCGCTTTCCTCGCTTTGTGAGTGGTCATCATGTGATCAGATGGGAGTGAACTAGCCCTTGCTAATATTGCGAACAGCTTCACCACTCTTGTTGGTCAATTCCTCGAGGGTCGGCTGTGGGACCTACAGCGATTCAAGAGAGGCGTTTCTCGTGAGAAGCATGTCGGTGGCGGGAGCACTGCCGCTGCTGCCTCTGGTCAGCACGCAGCAGCTGTCAGCGTCTAGGAGGACGAATCAGACAACTTAAACGCCTTACTTGCAACAATGACAGACATATCCAATAGCTTCCGAAAATGATTATTTGCCTTCTGGATATGAGAGAGTCTACGTAAGAGGTATATGATGTTTTTCTAACTTATGTAACCCGAAATAGAATAATGGAGGGGTATGTACTATTGGTAATGTGGGTAAACAACGAAATGTATTTTAGAACAATCTCTATTGCCGTCAGCCCGAGGTAAATTTCTTTGAGACAGAAAATCGCTGAACTAATGGTATGCGGCTGCCAAGTAGGTGGGTGTCGTCATTTTAGCGTCATTAACTCGCCGATTGTACAATGTGGGACATCGACCCTTCCACATCACACGGTTTTAACGGACGAACACACTACTGTTATTGATACAGATTTAGGTGCAACACTTCTTGCCCACATCATTATTATCTATGAAACATGACCACGAAACCCAGCATCTCGATCAATCCCCTGAATAAGCAAGCACCCACAAGAGACTATCCGACCTCCACGGCCGTCAAAGAGAAACTGCCCAGTCCCAAATCGAGTAAGACTCACCCGAGCAAGCAATTTTCACGCAGCAATGACGATAATGCGAGTCTCTTTTTCGTCGGGACCGCTACTACTATAATCGAGTGGAAAGATATGAGACTGATGACGGACCCAAATCTACTCCACGCGGGTGAGCACGTCCACCTTGGTCCAGGTGTGACATCGATGCGGAGGACAAATCCTGCTGTCGACCTACATGATCTGCCACATATAGACCTCGTCCTGCTATCACACTACCACGAAGACCACTTCGACAAAGAAGTCGAGGCCTCGTTGCGCCGGGATCTCCCCATCATCACCACGCCACATGCCAAATCATGCCTCACCACGTTAAAAAGTGACGCAGACTCCTTCACCAATATTCACGCCCTCGATAAATGGGACAACATGTTCGTCAACATCTCCGTCCCGACCAAGCCCGACCTCAATTCATACATCCTCCCGCGGCTGAGGGTTGAGGGTATGCCCGGTAAACACGTCGGAGATGGGCTGTTGTCTAAAGCTAATGACCTCCTGGGCGCCGTCCCGCCCACCAACGGCTGGATGCTGGAACTCGGCTACGCGCCGCCAGCGCATGCAGCGTCCTTCAACAACCAAGACGCCACAGTCTCCGCCGACGTCAATTCCCGGGACTTCGCTTGTGGATACCGCAATTATATTTCAGGCGACACCCTATACGTGAACGAGCTGGCTCGAATCTCCGAGTTGTACACTCATGCGGGCAAGCCAATTGACCTGATGCTAATCCACTTGGGAGGAACTACCTTACCAGGCCCTCAAATGCCACTTCTGATGGTGACCATGGATGCGCAGCAGGGTTTGGCGCTGGTCAAGCTCATCCAGCCCGACTTGACGGTGCCAATTCATTACGAGTGAGTCCCACCTGTTTGAAATTCGTTCCCGCTCCTTTCTCCCCTCATGGAAAAGCTATTCCATGCTACTATTCATATCCGGTAATCGGTCCACTCTCATAAAAAGTACAAGTCACAAAGTTGTGGCTACAGAACATATACTTACAATACTCTCAAGTGACTACGACGTCATGCTCTCGCCTCTCTGTGACTTCGAGGCCGAAATGGCCCGGGCGGGCCTCACTGAGAAAGTCGTGTATCTCGACCGAGGCGATGAATTCAAGTTCCACGTGAAACGATCCGATTAGCTCGATGGAGTCGAGACTGGATAGGTAAGCAAGGACAGAGAGACGGGAAATAGGCTCCATGCGCGAACCGAGCCGCGCATAGTATGATATGCAATGTGCTGGCATGAACCTATCTCCTATTTGAGCGAGTATTCAAGTGAATAGCCAACCCGGAAAGATGTCCTTCAGGCGTTACGTTTGATATTAATGACGAGGGCTGTACCTGGACATAGAGCAGGGTGAGGATTAAGCAAATCTTTCAGAGAATTTTAATTTATCAATTGGACCGCAGATACTGAATGGATTCTTTTACCAAGGACCGAGCTCCAGCCTGCCACATCCAGGGTATCATTCGTCACACATGATCTAGTGTCATCTTCCTGCTTGCGAGCATTTCCGAGGAAGCTCGAGAGCTGCTGAATTCTTCGCCGTCGCTCTTGATTCAAAAGCCGACATAAGACTCAACAGCGACGGGCAACCACAGAAGCTTTGACTCATCACCTCGATTCTGAATGTGCTCAAGACAGGAGGCGCCATAGTGGCTTTGCCCCTCTCTATCTCAGGAATAAAACCTGCTCCAGAACTAGATTTGGCGCGGCTGGACATGCCTTCCAGATACCCACTTCGTCTGCTTCATATTTAGTACCCACTGATCACTTTTCTTGTTGCATGATTGACGCCAGTGTTTTTGCTTCCCACATATTCATTAGTTATAACAGGATCCAACCACAACCCCACGAGATACTTAAAATGGGGCAGACCCTATCGTGAAGTCGTAAAATCAGCTAGCCGCGACCGTTGGGTCCAGTTCAAGGAAGGTGTAGCCGGGAGCTGTATCTGTGCCTCATCGGAATTCCACCCAATACGTGCTCGGAGAGTGAAGCTATCATCTTGTGGCTCGATCGGTTAAGTCGCTGGGCTAACTTACCAAGGGTTGGCACTGCCGGATCCGTGCAATGTCAACTTTTCCGGTAAATGCAAGACTTTGTTCGCCGAGTCAGAATATCCTAACTAGCACTATATTATGTGCAATTATAGTTGCATATCAAGGTGGAGTTACACCGGTTTTATTACGACGTAGCCGTCTGTGACTATAGATAGTGTAGGAATCTACTGATGTCAGTGGGAGATGGTAGAACCATTTTTAGGTCTGGATGTCAGCTATTGTCTGTACATCCTAGCTCAATTCACCAAGCTAGATACCCGCCGTCGACGACAACTTCACTGCCGGTCAAGTAGGATCTGCGTACATTGTATCAGCAAGCGAGCATGCAAGAACTAGCAATTGAAGGTCCACACAACATATGATGCGTCGCTGGCCATCCAAACGACAGTCCCTCGAAACTCTTCTGGCTTAGCAATGCGATGAAGTGGAATCATACCGAGCCATTGCTTACTCAGCTGCTCCATCTCTTCGCCCTCAGTCTTGGCAGTCTGGATGTAGCCAGGAGAGAGAGCATTGACTCTAATCCCATACTCACCCCATTCCGTTGCGAATGAGCGCATCATGTGACTAACTCCGGCCTTACTGACATTGTGCGCACTTTGCTTCTGAGGACGATTGACGATGGACCCTGACATCGAGGAAACCATGATGATGTTGCCCTTGATCTTTTGATCGATCATGTGCTTTCCAGCCGCTCTTGCGAACAGAAATTTTCCGTTGACATTTACTTCGAGCACCTTCTTCCAGTTGTCGAGGTCATAGGTCTCCGCAGCAGCACCAGCAGCCAGGCCTGCGTTAGTGACAAGCACGTCCACTTGTCCGAAATCCTCGACAATTTGATTCCAGGTTTTAGAAACCAGCTCTTCAGATGATGTGTCACACTCATATCCACGAATATCCGGCCAGTCGAGACCAGCATTCTTCTCTTCTTTCTTGAGATCATTCACAGCAGAATCAGCGGCGGCCTTGGAGAGATCGACAACAGCACCCTTAGCTCCCGATAGAGCTAACGCAGCCAGGATCTGAGAACCTAGGCCTTGGGAGGCACTGAAGGTCACACCCTTAGTCTTGAGCGATGCCCGGAGGCAGAACCGCACTTACCCGGTCACTGTCGGCTATCAGAGTAGATTCACGAAGTGAAGGCGTAGAACTGACCAACACAGGTCTTGCCCTCCACGGTGAAGATCGGCAAGGTCCTAGGCACATTGTGAGTATATCGACGTCCCGTGTAGGTGGCTACAGCAAGGTAGTTCCGGAGTAGTGCATTGAGTGGCACATACGGAGGAGGCATATTATAGTCTTCGAGTGTAGTTGACAAGTAAGTAGTCGAATCGAATACCACGAAGGTTATAGTGCACTAGCATCCAAGCACAAAGCACTACAATTTGTCGAGCCTGGTGAACAACAAGGTGAACGAGCTAAGTACACCAAACCCTCCAACAAACCTACCTTGGTGGTTTTCATTCCCTGACCGGTTGGTCATTCACTAAGACTGGAATGCCTTCATGCTGGAGGTTTACCAAACACGTCATACTGACGCTGGCACACATGAACATGCACAATGCCACCATGCTGTACAAGGGCTGGGTGTGCTGCACAGAACAGTCGACTACGTAAAGTAAAATTGTCAGGTACCCTTTACCCTTGAATGGGAGATAACGCATTGCAGAGGCTTTACTCAAACCCCTCTAGATATCTTACCGAACATTACACCCTAGTAGGCTCCAGCTTCTAAATCGGCAGCGAAAAGCAACAGTGAGGACTCACCAAATCGTATCACAAGCCACAAATATAGGACATTGGGAGCCATATATCCACACAGTTAACAAGGATTTGATTTTGCAGATAGGTAGTACCGGAACGCTCGAACAGCGTATTCAGTGGTAAATTTTGTACAGTGTTTTCCGGCACTTTGTTCCGTGCGTTCTCATTGGAGTGCTTAGCGTGCTGCCCACGAAGTAGTAATGTTGCTGCTAGACCTGAGACGTCACTACCACGATAGATGTAGGTTTCCCAATGACTTAAAGCTGTACAACTCTCTGAGGAGAGCATTCATACATTGTTAGTCTTACCATATCCAAGTGTAATATGTATGATGGTATCAGATAAAGCGCGGATCGCTCTTAACAGAGATTGATTCCCGGAGACTGGCCTGGCGCTGAAGTATAACCCAGGCACAATCGAATGCTAAATTCTTTACAGTTGTCCTTTACGGTGTGTTGCTGTCATCACTGACCATTCAGTCTTCAGCACCTAATCAATCCAAACACGTATTTTCTTGAGATATACCAGGCACCATCCTAGGGCACCCAGGGACAATAGAGTCGTGGCCATCAAGTCCTCAGGGCTTGGGAACACCCAGCACACAACAAGAAGGGCCGTTAGCGCAGAGGCAAACAAAGCAATATCTCAATACTCTCGAAGATGATCTACTGGCTGACTTAGGTCCTCAAGGTAACAAAGGATACGTCTGTCCTCATAGCATAGGCTAGTACTTATTCTTCTGCCCAAGGTCCCCTTGTGGGAATGCACACTTGGGTTACTATTGAATCCTAATCAATATTGAGCACGTGATATACAAGCGGGCTATTACGTCGCTATGGCAACGCGCGTCTCCACAGGACCTTGTTGAAGGTCTGCCCAGACCTCTCCGGAGCTTTCTTTCCATGCATGTAGATGCTTCCGCAATTCAGTGCTTCATTCTGTTGTAAGCCATAACTTAATCGTTATTCGGTGATATTCAACTATGCCCGCCCAAGCTCACCCCACCACTGCCAATGATGATACCCAGTCAATAATCAGCACCCAACTTTCAGAGCTCGGGTCCACTCCATTTTCTGAGCGTGGTAGTGAGCCATCAATACCGCATATAAACTCTTGCCCCTCCACAACTAACAACACCACTACCACGGCGAGGAAACGCAAGCAGACAGCTACCACGACCTGGGAGCATTCAAAGAAGCAGAAAACCGATGAGATACAAAGGGATAAGCACGGTAATAAGCTATGGATATGTGCTTATTGTGACAGCTGGGCTACAGGCGCCTTAACAACAGCTCGCTACCACCTTGAGCATACGCATAATATCTCCATTGAACCACAGCGACCAAAGGCGACTAGACTCTCTCAGAACACGCTCGAAGATATCTTCAATCGTACAGGCCAGGTCAATTTACAACGGCAGGAGAGAAAGGAGATAGAAGTCTTAAAGAGCGTTCTCAACGAGAAGGCTTTTTTTGAGTGCCTTATCCAGCTTCTACTGATTCACAACCTTCCGCACACAGTAGTCGAGTGGCCACTGTCTCAAGCTATGCTAATGACGATCAATTACTCCGTTGATTCAATTCTCCCACGGTCTCGAGCGGCTATTCCACGAGCAATCGAACAGTCCTTCCTCAAAACGAAGCACCAAATCAAACAACGCCTCCAAAGCTATCTCCTCTGCTCATCTCTCTGCTGATGTTTGGACACCTCTAAACAAGCTCGCTTTTGTAGCAATTATTGCCCATTTCGTTGACGAGGACAAAGTGCTACAAAAGGCTCTTCTTGGTCTACCTCAACTCTATGGTAGCCACGGTGGGGAACACCAAGCCTTCCATATCAGTAAGGTTATCGACGACTACGAGGTAGCTCCTGCGCTTGGCTAATTCGTTGGTGACAATCACGGTTCTAACGATAAGCTCTGCCGTTTCGTTTCTATACATCTTCGTGACCGACATAATCTTAATTGGCATCCTGACCTCCATCGAATCCGCTGTCAGGGCCACGTTATTAATATTGTTGCTCAAGCCTTTCTCTTCGCTCGCAGTAAAGCCGCTGTCGATGAAGCAGTTGATGCCACGATTGATAACGAAGATACCCAGGTTGAGGACAATATTATTAAGAATTTGAAGAAACAGCAAGATGAATGGAGGAAGATCGGACCGATGGGAACGCTCCATAACATTGTTGTCTACATTAGGAACTCTGAGCTACATTCCAATGCCTTCGTTAAGTAGGCTGGTAGGTCCATTCCTCTAGATAATGATACACGCTGGAATAGCTGGTTCATAATGCTTGACGTCTCTTTTAAAGCTTAGACCGCATGTCAACGCATTTATTGAAGCCAACTATCGAGGCTTAGAGAAGGATTTTCTCACGCCAACTGACTGGGAGTTGCTGGAACAAACACGTCTCTTCTTACAGCCGTTCTGGAAGGTCACGCAGCGAACGCAGGGCGATCTCGATTCAATTGACAAGACGTTATCTACGATGGATATCCTTGTTCGGCATTTTGAGAAGTCTCTCGTAAGTACAGCTTTCACGGCTTTCATTCAAAAGCTAACTTGCCTAGGCCAAGCACGCCAATAACCCCTACCTCCAGAACGCCGTTAGAGTAGCCTGGTATGCGTTCGACAAATACTACGCGCTTACCGACTCAGTACCTGCTTATGCCGCGGCGCTTCCCCTCCATCCCTCAAAGCGAAAGACGTATATTACAAAGAATTGGAAGCCCCCCTGGCAAAGTAGGACACTGCAAGAAGTCAGGAAGTTATGGCAGGAGCAGTATAGCACAAGAGACGTTCCTCGGCCGGCAAGTTCGTCGTCATTCGAACAGAGTATTGAGCCCGATGAGTTTGATATTATTGAGCGGGAGCTCAACGTTGTTCAGCTTAAGGCTTCAAAGCGAGACGATATTGATAGCTTTATAACAGCCGAGCCAGTTCATATTGAGAAGACGGCGCTGGAGTGGTGGCTAGAGGAAGCTCAGCGCCGTACATATCCACGCCTCTCCCAAATGGCAATAGATATACTGTCTATACCAGCCATGTCAGCAGAGGCAGAACGTGTGTTCTCAGGTGCCCGTAGGCAGATATCCTGGAGCAGGGCGAGATTAGGAGCCGGCACAATTGAGCATATGGAGTGCCTAAAGCACTGGATGAAAAATAAGGTGCTCAAGAACTACCAGTTCAGTATGGATGATGACCTAGTAGGCATAGATGTTGGGAGAGGCGACAGCGAGGTCTCTATCGGATGTTAAAGTTACCACTGCTTACTAATCAAGCATTCAATATTGATTAACTAATCAATATTGATCTTCGAGGTCTGTTCAATATTGAAAAGGTCAATATAAGCCTTATATTGAATATTGATTACAGAATACATCACTGTCGATCCTCAAAGAAAGATGGGTGTAGTAAAATATGACTAGCTCTTTGCAGAACCATACCCAATTACTCGCGGATGGTATAGTTCATACCATGATATGACCTGTCGGAGATGTTAGTCTGCAAGCCCTTCGGTCTCGAATCTTGGATATCTGATCGTCAGAGAATCTTATATTATTCTATCCTTCTGGTCATACTCTCCAACATATATACACACAATACCACTGTTGGGATGCTTCGTATGGATTGCCAATGATGACCAAGAAATCACTAATTATCCTCCTTATCGTCCCATGTCTGAAGGTATCTGGACTGGATCCTCAACACACCCCCTCAGATCCTGCAGAGGTGGCGACGCTCTCGCTTAGGCGAAGCTGTTTCAACACTGCTTTCCACTTTTGTGGCCCGAGGGGCTTGGTCAAGTGTTCTCATTGTCCAACTGATAGTCTATTCTCTGACTATATTGGCCGGATGTTGAAATCAATTATGCCTAACGTCTCTCATTCATCGAACTCACTTGTCAGCCGCGATCTTACCTCGCTTCTGCACAGAGCGTTTCGCCCACCAACTATGGATCTGCGTCCTTAACCATTCCTCGACGGGCGGATTGACCCTCTCCATCTCATGTCCCGGGCCTTCGACGACAGTATAACTGGCATTGAACCCTGCCTCCTGCCAGCCTTCGACCAGAGTCGTGAGTCTCGATACCCTCGTGCGGTTCGTCTCCTCGTCCGTGCCAAAATCCGAACCAGACACATGCTTCCTGAGCCGCAGTCCATCATTGACAATGTCATTGCTCCCCACGGCACCGAAAACCGGGACTGCCCTCAATTTCTCCACATCCAGAGACTTGTGGAAGATATCTTCCCAGTTCTGCAACCCGGTTGGCCAATTCTGCGTGAAATTCCACTGCGTGGTGGAGCCCGGAGCTCCCACGTACACCGCCTCCAGTTTTTCTGGATGCAGATAAAAGAAGCGATGGGAGAATTGACCACCGCCAGAGAAACCGGAGAGAAAAAATTTATCTGTCTCAATGGCCGGCCAGCGCTCCCCGACCTCTTTCACCAAATTCAGCAACAACAAATCGAGCCGGAGGTCAATCTCGGGAT
Organism: Exophiala bonariae; assembly: GCF_035927105.1. Taxonomy (NCBI): domain Eukaryota; kingdom Fungi; phylum Ascomycota; class Eurotiomycetes; order Chaetothyriales; family Herpotrichiellaceae; genus Exophiala; species Exophiala bonariae. The sequence goes on along the minus strand of NW_027042533.1, from coordinate 48,040 downwards.
CATTTGGCGTTATGGTCACTTGTGACCCACCGGGGATAGATATGGCCTTGCTCAACCAACTTCCCGCGGGTTCGCCGGCCCAAGGTGGTGGGCGGCCGAGGAAATGATAAGCATCTTGGTCGAGAGGCCCTTGCAGGAAAGCGGGGAATAAAGGCGTGATGAGGGCCACTTTGTTGGCGTCGGCAAAGTCCTTCCACTGCTCGATTATGCGGTCGCCAGCACGGCCTGTGGTGTGAACGGCGACAAGGAGCGGGAGACTGGTGATTGTGTCATTTTCTTGGGGGTAATGTGCTTCCGGAATATATCCTGTGTAGGTGATGCGCGGGTCTGCTTGAAGTACAGTTGGAAGGAGTTGGCCTGTAAGGGCGAGAGACTCGAACGCGGAGCGGATGAACGCTGTGACTGGGATGACGCTCATGGTTGTGCTATTGGGCTGCTCGCTCGGATTCGGACGATGGACTTTGTCTCGAGGCTTGTCGAATCGAGCCTGAGGTAGAAACCGACATGGAAGCGTAGCAATTATATACGTGAGAGTTGTTCACCCCATCTCTGCCTGAGCTGACCGGTCTGGTATCCACGGATCTACGACGAGCATTACATGTCGCAGTACTCGGAGATTTGGATCTCAATGCTACCTCAGTGCAAGACTGCATGGGTTACTAGTCCTCCAATATCCCACAGTTACGTCAATGCTAGGCTAGGCACCGATGCAAATGCACTTGTGTACATGACGAAGGAGTACTACCCTCCGTCCCTACAGATTGATTGTGACACAGATTGCCCTTGGACGAATCACCGCAGTGTTGGAAATTAATATTCGCTTACTGTGCGAAATCGCAATATAATGTTATTGGCAGTTCCAAAAAGAACTGCAACATTTTCGCCCAGTCCGGAACGCTATGACGTGTCTCCATTGTTAGTGACCAAATCTTCCCATCTTTCATAATACATTTGTGATCCAAGAGAAGACTCGATGCCGCTCTTCACGGCGAGATTACGCAGATCAACTCCATAGCTGTGTTTTTAACTTTACCCAGGTTTGGTCACGAAACGAGGCATTCAAGCCTCTCGCTGAACTCTAACAAAGGCCAAATGAGTATAGCCAGTATTTTGTAACCGAGAAGGCTCAAATAATTTCACAACCTGCACCTCGTCAACTACAACCGAAAGTTAAAGCGATCCACAGAACTACATACCAGGAATTTCTGATATGGAGAACCAAGATATTTATCAATCGCGCTCAAAACGCCCCACTAGGTCGCCGCAGTCTCGCAATTGCGAGCGATCCCGTATTAGCATGTACGAACCTAGCTTCCATGCTATCATCCGTTAATCCGCCGTGCTAGTATTAGTGCAGAGTGAAGGCCACTCCGTCGCTTGATCTTACCAAGGGCCTCGTAACGGATAGCCACCCTTTGTCCCTCTGTAGGCCCATATCACGAGCCTAACAGAGCAGTTCATCACGAACCCAGTAGGTTGTTATTTTCGCCTCCTTAACTTCGGTCAGTTTTAAAATAGTTCCTAGCCCATCAATGGGTGATTGTGAAATGCTATTCTGTCCGCACATCTCTGGTGGCGGGTTTTAGGAAGCAATGGGGCAACTACGCCAACACACATGACTCACGGCGAGCTTGTGCCAGCGAGAGATGTAACATTGACAACGAAGGAGCAGCGAAGAGTTGATATGCGGAGATCAGTAAGGAATCGAGGGAACTGACTGAATCCCGAATTGGGACCACAATAATGTGGCAGGCGTCCACTTACTGCTCGTCCCAGCCCGTGACATGGCAGAAAACGTTCATGTATGCTTGCCACGGTTTAACCAACTGGGCCACTGCAACATTCGCTAAATTTGACGAATACTTATGACCACTTACCATTATGCGAGACTACTAGCATGCCATCTGGCTAGATGGCTTACTTGGCCAGTTGCGTCCACTGCACATTCTATTCTTCTTGAGCGACCAGACGGGGCTCAGTTTCGCGTTCAGTCATCGTTTACCTTGGTCACATCGGCGGTAAATGTGGTGCGGGCTTTGCGAGACCTCTCTTAGACACGACGTGGGGAATGAAGGTCCTCCAGAGATTCCGGGATCATGAGCAAATCGACATTCTCTAATCCAACCATTTCCGTGAATGAGATGTATTCGCAAGGTTTCTAGCCATGACCTCTATGAGATTAGCGGACGTAAGTTCGACGAATCCACGATCTAGTGCTTGAATAAAACTGTGGTTTGCCTCTTACGTTGACGTCAACCCCGCTAGAACGCCTTACGGTGCAAGCCTAAGGCGGAAGCTTAGGACATTGTTGACCGGAAGACTTGGCTCCAACCACATGTACTGTTGTGAGGAGTGGGTCATCAATAGGCGGAGAAGTTTAGGTCAAAAGAACTGTGATAAAGCGAAGACGGCACTAAGGCGATTCTCGGTACAATAAACCGTGTCAGCACGGCATCTATATCGACCCCAACGTTACTTATCAAACCGCTTTTGCTGCAGATTAGTTCCAGCGTGGAGCAATAGATCCAAGCTTCATTTCGCAATACAACTCCTTACTGCAGTCATTGGGATTGCGATGCCGGCAATCTTCATGTTCAGTTCTTCGCATTATCTGTCCGGACTGGAAGGCGACGGTTCGTAGCCGGGCGCGGATTGCTGGGGCGCACGAGCCTTTGGTTAGCACATTGGACAAGGCACCTTGCCTGTTGTTAAACTTAATGGGACGCCTCATTCCTTCTTGGTCTTACACGCAATTGCTTATCGTGAATGCATTTTCTGGTTTCCTCCTTTCGTATGCCCACTACGATTCTTGCCGGCATCCTATGTTTTGAACCGCGATAGCAGATAGGCCTTCAAGGCTTGAGCGTCTCCGAGGCCCTGATCCCACGGATGTTGTGAGGCAGTCTCTTGCTGATCTACGGCAAGCTGTGCAGACCGTTGCTTGCTCATCTTCGGGCTATTGATTCGGTGAACGAGGCTAATAATGGCGGCCTACTTGACTCTAGGTTTTTGACATGCCTCCCGTGCCGTAGAGACATTTTTACACGATATCTTGACATAATGCGATAACGAGTTTTGGGTGCTACTCAGCGCCAACCTGGATGACGACCATGCGTCACAAAAAGTCTCCCAAAGAACCAACTTGTGGCACAACCACGGGCGAATCACCCGACTGACCATCGCTCGGGATCGAGCCAACAGCCCCATGGCGGATTGAAAGTAGGCTTTGGGCAAATGGGTGTTAGGGCCGTGCCATGGCCCTCAGTTTCTTCCTCTTGGCCTAGTGTGATGTTTCTGACAAAGTGTAAAGTGGGAGGCAAGACTTTCGACATTGAGTTGTCATGTTGGGTTAGTCGGCTGGCCATTTTTCTGTATTTCCTGCATTTTCTGGGATTATTGGCGCACTAAGGGTCTTCGTTACTCTCTGGAGCCGAACCCAAAACGATGGCAACATTCCGCAGATAGCTAATAGCCATGGGAAGGTATGTCGGATGAATTGCACCCACAACAGGACACAGCGACTAAGTTGGACGACGGGTTCGCACCTTCTCGTGATGTTTTGTGTAGATACCTGCCACTTCCATAACGAAATTCGCCAGAAGGCGGTCTATGCATACCGTTTTAGGCGTAACCACCCAGCATTGCGCCTTAGTCACATCTTCTCCACGGAGAAATGGCTCGAGGGTTACATGTTGTTAGCGTATTTGTTTCTTGGCGCGCATGGTGCCTACATCTAGCTAGCTGTTGTGACTGAACGAACCTTATCTCCACACCCCACGATGCTTTCCATAATGTGCTCCACTAATTTATTCTACCGGACCCCAGTGCCCATATGTAACTTTCGGCAGTTGTGCGCTGACACCACTGGTTTCGGGGCCTTTTGTGAGAGGATTTCACTCTAGGTGCGGTAGGATAAAATATCCATCCGCGAAGCTTATCCGTCACTAGCGAAATAACACCCGGAAGCGGCCAACTCTAATGGCAAAGGGTACCCTTTTTGGGCGCAAATTCAACTCTCCACCAATTCAATTCGTCTTGGTCGAAATGGTAGATCGACTATGTGATGCATACCTAGTGATAGGTTTCGTACTTCATTCGCATGCCCGAAAAGCCTGGGCCCTTGGTTTCCGGGTGACTTGCCCACGCTATGTCAATGCCATAACTAAATCTTGCTTTTGAGTTTGAAACACAATCGTGCCACGGATCCTTTGACTTTAAATGTAAGGGAAGCAGCATTCATGTGCGACATTGCAGTCAATCTATTTGAAGCCTAAAATGCGGTTTCTCTATCTTTATCTTTCCCGACATTTGATACTCTACTCCTTATAATGGCCCCTCCAATGTCGCTCAAGAAGAGTGTTCTGCAGAAGGGGAGTGCATTCGAGTATCCAACCAAAGGAGATGAGGTTACGGTGGAGTTCACAGGTTGAATCTACATGGCAGAGAGCAAGGATGTGTTTCACAGGGGCAGAGAGTGAGTTGAGCCTTACTGATCCGGTAGGGACTATATTCGACGAGGACTAATGGTATCAAGATTTGATAGTACCACCGATCGCGTTGATTTCAAGGCGAGTATTGGCGTCGGCGAAGTTGTTTCAGGTCCTCCCACAGGCCCTTTTCTTCACCGTGTAAAGATCCAATCTGACGGAAATATGGCAGGTTGGGATGAGGCAATCCTCCAGATGTCGTTAGGAGAAAGAGCAGTGTTGTACATTCCTCAGTAAGTATTTAGCGCATCATTCCGGACATTGCGATGGTAACCCGTTAAACACAGAGACATGGCCTACGGTGTTAGGTACGTTTGAGCAGAATCTCAATTTAATGCTGCGGTAGTCTGCCACTACAGCCGGCAGCCGGCCTATACTGAAGTTTTATTGCACGATCAAGTCTGCCCTATTCTATTGAGAAGGATCATTTCCAAGCACTATTTTCTGTAGCCTGTTACCCCGAGGAGCCATTGGCCTGCGGTACGGCGTGAAATTGTCATCAAGCCTCCTTTTGAAATCGCCTTCATGAGCGACCATGCCTTTCTTCAGCTCGGCTAAGTCATCGGTGTCTCCATAGTTCCATTTCTCAAACTTCGGGACGACTCTACCTTTGTTATCTGCTCCGTCATGGTGAATATATATCAAGGAAAGCGCCCAGAAGAACGATTCATAGCCATGCATGAGGGAGTGCTTTTCGCCTAAAACACCCCGATAGCCATAAAATGCTCTTGTACCTGTATTACCACGTGCGAGTGAAGATCCCTCTCGCCACATTCTTATTGAGCGATCGAGGTCGATCAAAAATGCTGCCCGTGACGGATTGGTTGAGTCTTCATTCATTACGATTGCTTTGCGAAATGTCACCCTGGAGAATCCCAGCCTGGTGCAGAAATCTGTAACCTGATTTCATTAGCCAGTGAACACGATGGCCGTGGGATCACTTACCTTTTATACGACCTTCCAACGCTGCGTCGCTGTCAGCATCGCAGCGCGAGAGCTTGTCCGGAGATGCATTACCCACAGTCAGATATAATGACCCGTCGATACACCCGGTGCAACAGGTCTGAGGGACTTGGCTTCTTGGTCGGGGAGCTAGAACACGTCCGTTTGCCCGAGGGATTTGGAGCATTAATAGAACTGGATGACCTCTTGCGCCCGATGAACAACAGTTGATTGCTATTCTTCGGTCGCTGTCGCTTGTTGTGGATTCCTTTGCAGCCGCCTCTCCATATCGTTGTGACAGAAACGAAAGTAGAGAAATCCACTGGAAAGGTGCAGCTACCTCTCCATGGTCGGGTTTATGTCCTGTGTAAAGACAACGGGGTGAACTGGGCAATTCGAAACCGACTTTATTGGCGAAGAGCAGCAACTTTCAGATTGAGTCCTTGAGGTTGGTTTTAGGCTCAACAAAAAAAATATTTGACAAAAGGTCGCCATTGTGCCTTGGCACCAACCTTTGGTCAGGCAATGGACCACGATCGATTAAATCCAGGATTCGCTAGGAAGGACCACGGGGTCACAATAGCATGAGCACGTTCCATTTCGTTTTTCCACGTATTGTGCTGTGAGGGAACAAATGTGCTGCTTGTGTGTGATATGGGAACGTAGTGGTGTTGAACTATGTGGGATCCAAGGCGGCTGTCGAGTGGTCCATGCTGGATTTTGTTCACTGTAGGCTCCGCATTGTGGTTGGGTAATGATGAATTGCGAGGGTAGATGAATTTCCGACTGTTGCTTGTCTGCATTGGTAGCCTTCGTGCGATGTGGGCTGGAAGAAGCGTTGCCAATCGTCGAATATAGTTACCACCGACTCTCACCTCAGCTGGATGATGTGGTGCACGCAGCGCCAGAATTGAGCATCCATGGACCCATGTTTGATCCCCTCTCCTACAGTTCCTAGGTTGCGTAACCATTCGCGTTGCTTACTCATCCCTAGCCATCTAAACGCTTCAGAGCCCGATTTATCGCAAGGGGGAATGGCGGTAACAGCCCAACACTTCCCATAGTGGAGGCAAATTCGTCTGGAGAGCCGCATTGTACCGCCTCGACCCCGCCATTTATCACTAGTTTCCACACGCTATTATCCTTATGGCACAATACGAGCGCCTTGCACCCTGATCTTCTTTTACACCAAAAACGAAAAAACCCCCAATTTTCTTCATCCGACACTGCGGACAGCCAAGTCGAGCCGCTATCAACTCACTTTATCATGGCGGGTCTACCCTCGTGGCTCTGATGGTCCACGGGGTTTCAGACCAAGCTCTTCCCAATCACCAACCAAGCTCCCCTTCTTTACCGATGTTGGAACCCAATTCAATTATCAGTGTCGGAATACTATTCATCTGAACCCTTCTTTTGTTCTTTTTATCAATTTCAGGTCCTATGTCAACGGAGTGTTCATTTTTGAAGGGCTTTTGAGGTCTGACGCCTCAAGGCTGAGGCTGATATGAACCTGTCTTAGGACACCAAGTACCAAATATACCGACGGATAGCCACGACATATAATTGTGACAACGAATCCTGATAGGACATTTTGGGTTGGCCGCACACCGCTCTACGATTGCCCACTGGTCGTGTACATGCAGTCAGTGGATTTCGTTGAAGGTGTGCACATGGGTACCAGAAGAGATGATTTCTCTATGGTTGAATTGCCAGTGACTGTGTCTGGCAAAGCCCGACCACAGCAGAAATCATCATCCCGTCCTGGATCAGAGGACAATCGAAGGAAAGAGCTCAATCTCAAACCTCCACCACTCGCGCTGGACTTACTCCGATTCCCTCGCAATTTAGGTTGTGGATAGGAGGATTCGATTATCGAATCTCCTACGTTAGGAAAATTCACGATCAAGCCTCACAATGCAGATCCAGGTGCTATCACATTACCTGCGTTATACAGGATTCATGGCAGGTACAAATGTCCCACTGTTTTATTGAGTGAAATTCGTCCTGACGCTCGACTCCTTGAAGCTCCGTGCGAACTGAACCAGAATTAGCATAGATCCGCCGCTCAAAAGCTTCAGTGCTGACTCGGCTGGCCCGCCACGTGACTGACAGCGCCGTATTGCCCAGGGAATTCGTCCATGTATCCGGAGGATTCGGGTTGCGAACGGTCGGACAGTAAATTCGGCACGGCTAGCATAAGACTGCGCTCTTGTCCGAGATAAACTGGCGCTATGACCAATCCTTGAACCACGTGGTTCTGATAAGCGCCATGGGATGATTTATCAATACCTCGTGAGGGTCGCACCGCGGTCATCGAGCCTACAAGATGTTAGCTCCTGAGTGTCTTGATGTTGACCAGAGGTTCATTACCTGGATGTTTGCTGACAGACAGCTTGGAAGTGCCAGCTTCATACTGTTCCATCGCTTCTCGTACCTTTGTTACCTGTGCGATCAGGCCCCATGCACGGTCGTCAAGTTCGGACCTTTTCTCACGCAAAGATGTTTGTAGATCTCCCGCAGAGACGATCAAACGATTTTCATTATTTGTAGTGGGGTCGAAGAGTGTGCATAACATGTGCACGAGAAGACGGATCCGATATACCCGACATTCAATCCAAGTCGAGGATAAGACTCTGGAACAAATACCTACCAAGACGACATATATGGTCTGGTTCTTTGTGCACTACATCTGGACACTTCTGTCATCATTTGAATGGATTTATGATGGCCAGGAAGGATGCCAGTGGTGAATTAATAATCGCACTGCGATCCTGTACTTACCTGATGGCCAGTACGGGGGTGTGCTGCCAATGGATTCGAATGTAATCCCGTTTTAGCCTTTCCGTTATAAGGATGTGTTGATTGCTGGGAACCTTCAGCACAATGCTTGATTTCGTTGCTAAGAAGCGAGCCTGGTGTACCTTCTTGGAATGTATTCTCTTGACCCAGCACTTTGCTATCGTTCGGCAGGCCACTTGTTGAGTTTTCCAAAATGCCTCCCGGAACCATAGCGACATTTGAGAACGATCACCAAACTGTATCTCCACCAAAAAATTCCGAGGTTGAGAGATCGAGATCGGGATCGGCGATGCAGAATCAGCGACGCCGTTCTGTGGCCCAAGTTCGAGCATTTGAGGTATGGGACACTCCAGGTGCTTCCGCTTGCTATGTTTTGGAGCACAATATTTCAAGGATGATTGTGATATCGTGATGTCTGTGACTGACAAGTCAAAAGGATCTGGTAGAGAAGACTCTGCTTTATGTGGAAGAATGGCCACATCGTCGCTCGTTCGGGGACGGTCAATCGACTTGCGATTTTTCAAATGTTGGGCAAGGCGGACAAGGGCGCCTTGCATGATCCATTGCTTATTTTCGAGGTTTGATGATGCAAGGACATGTATTCGACCCGTACCATCTGCTAAGAGTGCGAAAACATCAGGACTCGCTTTGATGAGCTGTTGAAGCTCGGCCTGTTCCAAATAAGCTGAGATTATGAATTCATTCGCGATCCTTTCGGCACTTACTTCGACCTGCTTTGGTGCATCAGTTGGGACGCTTGGCGTCAAGCTGGAAGCGTCGTCTCTCGGCTGGACTTCCAGTACACTGTCACCGGGGTGTGTGGTGCGATGATTTCATAGCTAGTGTCAACCCTTTTGGACGCGCAGGCTGGAGATGTTTTCCGGAGCACGGTGAGACGCCTGGTACATGTTTGATTCTCCAAGCTAGACTGGATTTGGTCAGATGGCCATGTTGTCATTCATGAATGCTCTAACTGTGTCCAAAATCTCTGTCGTTTCTTTATCACGTGGATTATTTCCTTTTTTAGATGTATTTGGCAATTCGAAGATCAAGAACACCCGTTTCCTATCGATCCTAGCCCGGCTGTATCTTCTTTCACTGTGGTACCCACCCTCGGTCTGATACAATTCAGTACAGCGGAGCATTAATTCCGATGACAGAGGAATTTTCCGTCAACAGATCTTGTTGCTGCCAAGACCCCGATAATCCGCCGTAATGATCCGCCGTACCAAATTTGCCACTAGCGCAGTTGTCAGCTCGACAAGGACCAAAAATCGGCAGATGGACATGGATATTTCCCTTTGGCTAACATGTTATGTCTAATGGTCAAAACGTCAAAGTTCACACAAAGACTAAGGATGACCGCACTCCTCAATTGCATGTGCATGTGCACATGTATGTACCTGAAGGTTGCAGTGGAAGGAATAGCTTTCCGGTCCTCGATTTTGATCCGTGGACGTACAATAGTGGCGCTAAGGCCCGCCGGCTAAAACGTCCCCACTAGAAGCTTTTCATTGCTTGGAGCTCACGACCTCGACCTCCTTCTCGGAGTTCAACGTCTGTCATTCGCAATCTTATTCGCCTGGAGGATGTTCCGCTACACATTTTAATGTCGGGGATGGCATTTCCAGCCGCGCACTTCGAAGATCTCGGCGGTCTTTTCTTCCTGGGACAATGAATGGCAACTCCCTTGTACCATTTTCCAATCTCTAGTACGCTTAACTGCGAAAGTATTCACTTTTAGGTAGCATGTCCTTCTCCAGATACTGGCACCATGATTCTTGCCTGATGCGTTGTGGTGCAAAACCCTGGCGAGTGGCGGCACGATATCATGCGAAGGGTTTGTGAGCGGAATTTTCGCTGCCATGGCCAATTTCGGACAAGTGCAGTCTACTGTCACGTCCTTGCCGTAGTTATGTTTGAACCAACGGGTTCGTGAAATAAGTCTTAAGAAGCCTCACAGCACGGGAAGCTCCGTAGGATTGGACGCACCCTCATCCTTTCCTTCGATGCGGCATAAATCTAATAAATTCTGACAAACATATTTTCAACCCTCAGTAATTGCTATTCCATGACCCAAAATGCTCGTAGAAGACAACTACCACGACTTCCAGCTATGGAAGGAAAGCAAACTTGCCCGAATTGAATTTCTAGATACACCCTTCAATATCTACCGAAGGCGGCAACGCTACCGCTTGTCTCGACACCTCGAGTACAAGAAGACTAAAGAAAACCAGACTCCGAGGCTGAGCAAGCTGATCTACGACCGTCTACGTAATGCATGCCGCTGCACATATTGCCAGAATAGAGATGAGACGAGGACACCGCCACCCTAGCCGCCACCCTTAGGCATAATCTAGGGAATCGAATTACAATTATTCAAGAAAGAGAGAAAGGTTTCGGTTGGAGGCAAGTTAACATCTTCGGCTAAAATGAAGATCTTATCATAGCCATGAAACGTCATTAGCTTCACGCTTTCACATGACAGACCTTGGTCTCTGTGCTTACTACCTGGGGATGCACGTACATCAAGAGGCCATTGGTGATGTTCACCTGCATCAGGAATCATACATCCAGCAGATCCTCAATCGCTATGGGCTACAGGACATTCACCCACGAAAGACGCCCATGCGAACAAGCCCGAAACTAACCAAAAATGATGGTCCACCAAGCGCTCTTGACTTTCAAAGGCGATACCAATCAAAAATTGAAGCGCTCAACTACGCAATGGTGGTCACACGACCGGACATTGCAGAAGCGGTGGGAGTTGTCTCCAGATTCTGTGCAAACCCAACCGAAGAGCATATGAAAGCCGTCGATGATATCTATGCGTATCTCAAAAATATACCCAAACTCGGATTTCATTTCAAAAGGAACTGTGCCGATCGAGAACTGCATGCATACGTTGATGCCGACTGGGCCGGATGTCCAGACACTCGACGTTCTACTACCGGCTACGTTGTCAAACTTGCAGGGAGCCCTGTATCATGGTCGTCCAAAAGACAAAGGACTGTGGCAATATCAACCTGCGAAGCTGAATACGTGGCTGGATACAAGGCCACTAGGAGATCATTTGGATCCAGAATATGATCAATGACCTTCTCATCAAAGATCTTGAAGTTGCATCAACTTCACTTCTAATCGATAACAATGCTGCACTCAAGCTGACACGGAATCCGGAACTGCATGATCGCACAAAACATATCGATCTCAAATATCACTTTCTGCGAGAATGCTCACCAAGCCGCTTCCCAGAGACGCCTTTGAGAATCTAATAAAAGGATTTGGGATGGACAAGAGCTCCTGCCACTAACCCCGTCACCCGCAGCTAGTGGGAGAGTTGTTTCTGAACAGCAGGTGACGAGGTGGAGTATCTGCCTAGTAGGCAGATACGCCACTATGATGTCTGTGGCTTGGCTGCCTGGATAGGCAGACCAAGCCTACAAGTATATAAGTACCTAGAAGCTCATAGGTTAATAGGATACACTTGGGGAATCACATTTACAAGTCCTTGTGGCAAACCGGGATGAGCGAGATCGTACGTCGCCGATTCATGCCCATTGACCACCACCGTGGCTCTTCGGTCGCTGCAGAAATTAGCCACCCACTGAACCAGCATTTCAGGTACTTGTCGTGCTCTCAGTCGATGTAGCAAGATATCTTGGTTCACCCCGTTGTAGGCTCCCTTCACGTCGAAACTGACCAGGCTGAGGACCTTGTGTTCTCGCCACGCGTCGTAGATCCATTCTTGGAGCATCACCAAGGCTTGCGTGGTCGATCGGCTCTTGCGTGCCCCGAAGTGGTTGTTGGGCAGGAGATGGTGTGTTTCTGCCAAATAGGAGATGCGCTCGGCGACAATCGCTTCCAACGCCTTTCCCAGGGTCGACAGTAGAGAAATGGGCCGATACGCCCCAGGTTGTTCATAGTCAGGCTTGTCCGGCTTGCGCAGTGGCACGATCTTTGCCACTATGAACGCTCGTGGGAGTCGTCCGGTGGTGAGTGATTGGTGGAAGATACGAAAGATGACCTTTTTCACCACCGTCCATAATTTCTGCCACACCACCGCCGGCATACCGTCAGTTCCCGGCGCTTTCCAGGAGCTGGCATCATGGATGGCTCGTTCAACTTCCACCATTGTCAGTGGGATCGTTGGGGGTTGAGCATCCTTTTCCGATCCATCCAGTGGTGCTGACACGGCTCGGCTCTGCGGGAAGAATGCAGTGATCAACGCCCGGGCCATGCCTTCGTCGTCCTCGACCGTCTGTTCCCCTCCCGTTCTTAGCACGGGAATCTTCACGAATGCGGCAGTCGAGTCGGTTTGAAGGTAGCGGCACGCTTGCCAGATATTCTGTCCATCCTCTAGAAATGTGTCCCAATGTTGCTTCTTCTGCACTCGCATGCTCCGGTGATACTCTCTCCTCAGCGCGAGTACTCGGCCTCCAGTGCACCGTTCCCCACGCCTGTCCGCAGTGTTTCATACTCTAGAGTACCATACCGAGTATACTCGATAAGTATACTTTAGAGTATCGTCGTCGTCGTGTTATCGAGTACGCTAGTGTACTCTAGAGTACGGTTATTCCTCGATGGATGGGGCGGGACTAATCAGTCGCCAAGTGGCGGTGAGGACATAGCTTTCTCGACATACTTTGATTCTGTGTCTCGGTAGTACTATGACCATTAGCCCAGAATGTCTTCAGACGATCTTACCAGCCTCGGTGGCGCCCCCAATCACGACAGAATTATCAACGAACTCGGTACATTCATACCTTGGAAGTATAGTGATCCCAAGTACCGTCGCAAAAGGATAAAGCCTAGCGTATTCTGGTCGCTAGGAGCGCAATATTCCAAGCAAGAGGAACCGGAGTATATCAAGGCGTGGCTCTGTTTTGAGTGTAAAACGCTGGTTCAGCAGTGGAACGAGTCGTCGTCCAATGCGCAAAAGCATATGGAAAAGAAGCACGGCTGGAGGGTGAATACTGCGTCATTGGCCGAGTCGGATAGCATCCGTAACAGTTCGTCCGCGCGCGTGTCAATGGCGCCCTCCTCTTCATCGCAACCAACTCTTATCAACATGTTTCAAGGCATTAAGCCTAGTGGAAGTCTGTGGAGAACGAATTCACTGCGGTGGTTAATAGAGACGCACCAGCCGTTCAGCACCGTTGACCACCCTGCCTTCAGAAGAATGATTACAGGCATCACACCCAAGATGAATAAGTACATGTACGGAAGGAATGCTGCGCGATCGTGGACCGAGGACGAGTTCGTGGCGGCAAAGAACAAGATCAAACTGCTTTTAAAGCAGTCCCTCTCGAAGATCAATATTAGTATGGACATATGGACGTCAGACTATAGTACCTACGCACTGCTCGGTGTCAATGCGCACTTCGTTGTTCGAGTCGGTGACGGCGATGACTCTCAGCTTCAGCCAAATCGGTGCTACTAGCCTTACGCAGACTACGAGAGAGACATACTGGCACGTATGAAGCCTCGATTTTGGCCGAGGTAGTCCGAGAATATGACTTTGTCGATGAGCTAGATGTCTGCGTTGCCGACAACGCTGGCGACAACAATACCGCCGTGAGAAGCCTATTCAACAATCTAGCACCAGAGGTTCAGGATTTAAGTGGGAAACGAGTTCGCTGTCTTGCGCATATCGTGAACCTCGCAGCCAAGGCCTTCCTATACAAGACCGAGGTAGAGGCATTCGAGACTGAGGCTCGCCGTCTAGAGGACAATGGCTTTGACCCTGTAGATATCGAGGCCGCGCAACGACTCTGGCGGAAGCAGGGACCCCTCTGAAAGCTCCACAATCTCGTCGTCTTTATTAAATCATCGGCAACAAGGCAAGAGGAATTCAAGGGCATCTGAATTGGCGATGCTAGCGTTGATAACCTAAAGGTATTACTCGATAAGCAGACGCGATGGAATAGTCAATTCCTCTCTATATCGCAGGCGTTGAAGCTCAAAGAACATGTCGTGATATTCCAGTCACGCTTTACGAAAGATCTCGATAGTGACGTACTATCAGACGATGACTGGTCGCGACTATCTAAGCTTAAAGATGCACTATTTCCATTTCTCGATGTTACCAATAGAATCCAAGGACAGCAAGGAGCACTCTGGCAATGGTTGCCAGGAATCGAAGCGCTATACTCTTACCTTAAGAGAGAGATGAATCGCTATCAACAGGACGATGATCTTCAGAACCCGCTAGCAGTCTGTACGCAGGCCGCATGGGAAAAGCTACACTTATATTACCTCGAAACGGATAAGGCATACCACCTCTACGCCGCAGCGACGCTATTTAACCCAGAGCAACGAATGTCATACTTTAAACGTAACTGGACGGCCACACTCGACAAGCACAAGAAGCTAATGCTGGCGCGTGTTCGAAAGGAGTGGGAAAAGAGCTATAAACTAGAGAGCACTACAACCGTAGCGTCAAAGACTCTGAACCCTCCCTCCATTTTCTATATTCAGCTGGGCCATGAGCCACACAACGACACCAAAGATCCACTGAACGAGTACGCCTTTTCTGCTCCTGTAACACTTCAAGAAGCGACAACACAGCATATGCTAGCGTGGTGGGACAAGCACGGACATCCGCAACTAAAACAAATGGCGTTCGACTTGCTTTCAATACCGGCTACCTCCTGCGATCTCGAGCGAATTTTTAGCAGTACGGGTCGTCTTATAGACGCGACGATGAGCAGGATGACAGACGAGACGATCGAGATGAGGCAGTGTCTCTGTTCATGGCTGAAAGACAACTTGATTGAACTGCAGATCAGCTAAGAAAGGACGATGACGAGGGCGATAACGAAAGGAGCGACGACGAGGTCAGGCGACGGCTATGTTATCGAGTATACTCTAGAGTACTGAGTCAGGACGTTATCGAGTATACTCAATACTCTAGAGTATGAAACCCTGCTGCGGCTGAGACGGGTCAGCTGGCCGGTCACGGGGGGTCATGGCCGCTCTTTTGAGGTCCCATTCCTCCCAAAAGGACTGATTGACAACTTCTTGTGTGTTTACAGTAGGAGTACGGGGTGTTTTGGGCTCTGTGTCCACCTGAGATGCAGTGCGCGCAGACGCTTCAATGCCATCACCGCTCGGAGGCCTCGCTTCGCCACGTGTGCGTAGTCAAGGAGTGATTTGTATTCTCAAGCTAAGCTAGACAATACATTGTAGAGGTCGACACGTGTCTACCTACATAGACCCTCTACCTTGCATCGCCTTGGATCCTTATCCGCTTCCTTCGCGGGGCACTGCCGGTTCGCAAGTCAATACCAGTTTGCACCTTAAGCCTACCTCCATAGCCAACCTAAAGACTCCATCCTCGTTAGCCATCCTTAAGATCCTATTCCCTCAGTAGATCGACTCGCGCGTCAGTCCTCTCGAGCCATATAGAAAGTGTCGTACCTGCGGTCCGCCCACCCAGTCTTCCGTCGCTTCCATTATATGCTGCGCCCCGCCGGGTTGTCAAATCCGTTTCGCGCTGCTTTGCAAGGTCTCCCTGATAAAGTCGACCGTGTCTCGCAGGAGATTGTCCACTTGTATCCTCTCTTTACCCCGAACAGCCAAGCAACACAGTGTTGTTCCTCCTACTAACCAAAGTGCCTCGTCGTCCTCTGCGCGGATTCGAAACGCTAGGTCCTGTCGCTTGCTGTCGTTGTTTTATATTTTTATTATCATCCTTTCTCTTTCGTATATCGTCTCGTCGCGTTTCAACAGAGCAGCCCGAGAGCACCCAAAGGGTGTCCTATCCCACGACCGATATGTCCGCCGATTGTAGGATCGATTTCGCAGTCGTGTGTCGGGTGGTTTTTAAAGTATTCCCTTGTCGCTTGTGGTTGATGGGTTGACGCGTCCTCCCTGCAATCGTAGCCCCAAATCGCGGACAAGTGCTGGTTGGTATTGACTCTTCTCAGCTCTGCAAATGCCAGGGGCCAACATTTGCAGGTTCCCAGCCGGCACCACGGGGAGGTGAGAGTCGTCGCCGGCCCGTCGTAATTACTAATTGATAGGAGGCCCGCAAGCTTGGCTAGGCAGGGTAAAGTTCCTTAGCCTTGGGGTTAGTGCCTTTCGAGAGATCTCGTACAAACGCAACCCCAACTGGGATGGCACTGACGGAAAAACTTTCTTCCGTCAAGGCTAAGTAGTTCCACCGCTCCGAGTGTTTCTTTCTTATTAGAGCCTTGCCATAAATTACAGCATTGAAACCTTGGACTTGCAGTATTTATGCTCGCATAGAAGTTGGAATGAAATTTACGAGAGTATGGTGTCGAGGTTGGTTGCTCACTTCTCTCCTCGGAATCACTGTGAGATTCTAGAGGATGCCTTCCAGCACGACTGGAGTTGTCGGGTCCGTTGTTCTCTAAGTAGCTAGTCAGTACTCTTGTCGCTTTCAAATGGCCGGGTTCGGCGTTTCCGCCTCCTCTTACGTCCCCTGGGAGATCTCTCATTGTCCTCTTCCTTCAGCTCACTGGACTAAGTTAGGTCGTAGGGTACTAGAGGTGGTGGGCTGTCCTCTACCAGACCAAAGTGTGGTTTAGGGAGTCTAGGACTACGTCTCAAATCCACCAATGTTGCCGGTAGTCTAAGAATGACCGTCAACATTCCTTCGCGTTGCGCCCTCTGTTTGAAACAGGATGATGTGGACTTGTCTGGAATCTTAGTCGAGATCCAAATCATCCCACTTCTCCAACAAATAATCCACGCCTGTCGAGGGTAGTTGACCAGTAGTGGTCGATCTGCTGTCTTCCCACGACCGCGTCATGGCGTCTATCATGCGATAGCACGGCGAGGGCAACTGGATGTTGTCCCGCCGCGCAACGGTGCCAATGGCTTTGAGAATGTCTTTACCCACGCGGAAACGACGCGAAGCCGCAGTAATGCAGATGCACAGCTCGATAATGGCTTCTTGTGACTGTGGTCGCTTAGAGAGACCTTCCAACAATGCAAATGGCGCCAGGCTGACCGGCCTCATGACGATGACGGGAAATCGATCATTACCCCAGTCGATGCGGTGCCGTTCAAGAATCTTGCTGATGTCAATTGACGTCCCGATACATACTTCCTGCCAGTGCGCTTGTTCTGTCGATCGTGGTGTTTTGGTTACTATCGGCTTGTCAGGTTCTCCTGCATCAAACGCCGACATTTGTTTGGAGAGGATCAACATGATCCATTTGTGGAGACCACTGTAAGGAGACAGGAATTACGTCAGTATATTTCACACTAGACTACGGAGTTGGTGCTAGAATAGTGGTAAGTGTGAATTGAGGAATGGGCAATGATGGGTGAGTGAGTCAGGAATAACTTTGATAAAACGTACTGCAATGCCAGCACATGGGGTGTTGACCTCGGATGCAATTTCATACAGTCGGGCAGATCTTGTGGCCAGTTCTCCAGCTGGTGATAGACCTCTCCAAAACGATCCATAACTTTGTCCGACTGATCATTCGATTTGAACAGGACCTCATCTTGCATCACTTTTTCGGACAACGATAAGAATGCATGGAAGTGACACCCCGCATGGAATGCATACGGATGGCTTGGTTGAGGGTAAGGCTGCCATGTCTGACTCTCACCAAACGCTTCGTGTCCCATTGGTGGTTTGGACCGCTTCGGTGGCGTTAGCGGCTGTGCTCCTTCCAGATTGATCAGTGTCAGCGAGCTCAACGCGAACAGTGTCCACGAGAGATAAGTCACATTCGTGTCAATGACTTTCAACTCTTGTTCTGTGAGGTTCAAACCCTGCTCGACACGCGTTTGCCATTTCTCGAGGTCTTTGGCGAGGTACATTTGTTGATATAGGATCGGGTTTCCCAACTTGTCTTGGCCGTTGGCATTGAGACTAATATGGAAAATAGGTTAGGCGAATTTCTATGCCGTGCTCACTTCATGGCTAGCGTAGTGACTCACTATGTCCACTGCACGCCAAGGGTAGCGAGGAAGGGAAACGAAACTCGGCCTTGTTCTTCCTCGAGGCCCCTTCTGGCTTCATGGTAGAACTGCTCACCGAGCCAAACATTCGGACCGTTATCATTTTCTGTCATAGTCTCTAACAGCTGGGAAAACAATCAGCAAAGCAAACCTGCCGAGACATGTAACCGAAAGTCACGTACACAAGCGTCTGCTAAGATCATATTTACGAGGTAAGGCGTGCATATCAGGCTCTCTGTGTTTCCTGTTTGCATAGCCTCGAGAAATGACTTCCTTTCGACCCACTGCCACCATTGATGCGACCATGTGAACCACAGTGAGATGAGGTGCGAGACGAGATCATCATCATCGGTAACTGTTGTCCATGGATACGCAGGTACAGTGATGATGGGGTTGACGAGATCTTGTATGCGACCTAACATACGACGACGTCGGTGAGTAATGACTGATGACGAGTCTTCTGGCGACGTTGGACTTTCAGAGGGGTCTGCAATAACTTCCGCAATATGCGTTCGAAGGTCATTCTTGGTGACATGACTCTGAATGAGGTTGATGAGACCATTCAGTTGCTGCGGGTTCGCTGCTCGGATCGCCGCAAGGAGGTCGTCGAGGAGCTGCTGCTCAGCTTCCAACAACTCTATCTTGCGATTGACGGCGAATTTGCGCCGCTTGTCGTCCTTGTCGTCCTTGATGCATTCTGTGTTATGTGAAAGGCAAGAGTTGCATGGCAGTCCACCGTTACACTGAACAGATTGAGACAGTTAGATTCACTTGGGCCCTCATGGAAGGAATGAGGAAAAAACACAAGAAGAAATGAGAATGAGATAGGCCACTAACTCGACTCCTTCGCCTTCTGCACGCGTAGCATGCTGTGCTGGTGTTCTTACGAGGTGCAGGCTCAAACCGAGACGCCTCGCCGATGACACTTAGCTCCATGGAGCTTGCAGGGAGAGGGGCCGGTGCGATATTCTTAAAATTCGATGGCCCGCTCATCATTCAATTGAGCAGAACAGTTCGGGACTTGTTGTGATTATGTATCAATATGTGATGTGTGTCGTCGTGGCTCCAACGGAGGAGTGTGCACTGAAGTAAAGTATTAGTACCACGTCACCATGCAAGTAGCGCCCAATTCGAGGCAACTTACACGATATACAGCTCAAGTGAAAAGAATTTTCAGCTAGTAGTAGTGTGTCGGAAACGAAGACATGGGAATTCGACGGAAAAGGTACTTAAAGTATTGGATTTGCTACCCCGGATAGTAAATCCGGTCAAATGTTACGGAGAAGGTATCCGGCCTATGATCACATTGATTGGCCCATCTCAAATTACAAAGATCGGAAGAGCTACCTTAACCAGGGATGGACCCAGAAAGCTCTCGGGTTGCCATTGACTCCGCTCGTATACGAAGATACAGTGTCTTCGATCGACAGCTCATCGCATCAAGCAGGAAATGATGCTGGTGACGTGATCCTCATTAACGTCATGTAAATCCATTCGGCGTGGAATTGCCTCAACTCTGGGAGTCAGCGCCCTGGTCATCGCTTGATGTCCCTTTTGGTGAAGGACAGAAGGCGAATAGGAGACGTGCGAGGCGGGGCGCCACGCCAGAAGTGGCGCAAATTCTCATACCATTCTTGCATCGATACGGAGCCGAGTTGGTCCCAGCCGTGGGCTGAATATGGGACGATGGAGTGAGATCAAGGAAGGACTCTATTCTACGCTTCATGAGGGGTTGGCTAAAATCGACCCCTCAAGATTATAAATGCTTTGTCTTTACCACATCCCACAAAAGCGTCTGCATTGCCCACATACTGTAGTGCTCGCGTTTCAGCGAGTCGCCTTAGAACTTTAATATCTGGAAAACCCCAAGGATCACCATTTGAATTAGCAGATCCGTGTATTGGTGTAAACCTTCGTCGCGGAGCGAACGGGAGATGCGGGGAGAGGTTTCAGCTTGTAGAACCCAGGCTTCGCTTTCCCCATGACAAGTCCACAGACTACATGCGCTTGTTTCTTTGGGATACAGTTGGATAATCATTTTGGGTTAAGGGTACAGTGCAGTGTAAGGTATTCGCGGTCTGATGAATCTAAAAAGTACAGCGGCATTATCATGTGCCTAGACTTATCGCTTAGACTCTATCTATCATGAGCGTACAGGGCACGATTCGTTGCTATTCGTCTTCTTGCATCCGGATACAAAATACTTGCGTTTTTGGTCTAGGCACACGTAATGGACGATGAGCGACGTCTCCTTGTTTTCAAACACCTAACAGAAACAGATTCGGGGTGGAAAGCATGAGGGAAAGGTATGTCGATTGACATCTGATCGTATAATAACGCGGGTGGAGCTGATTGGGACGCATCCAGGTTGAGAAGGTTGTGACAGATGAAGAAGAAGCTCGCAGCCTGGATGCCAAGGGTGCAAGCCATGCCCCTGCTGTCTTGTTCACAGACCAGAACAAGAAAAAGGTTTGTTTCAAAAGATCCATTGGATTGACGACTATGCTTATTGACTTCGCAAATGCAGGTGGCGCATAAACCGGGGACATTAACAAACGAAAGCAAAGAATCATAAGGCCTAATGTGATGGTGGCCTTTGTGTGAACGACGGGACTGTATCAATGATTAATTTGATGAAAACTAACAACCGCGCGACGCCTTACTATCGAATTTCACCAAAGGAAAGTCCATAATGGTAATATTAAATTTAGCTTGAGTGTGCAACTCAGTTTTCTCATTGCGACCAAGATCACTCCATAAACAGTTCTCTAAATCACCCCTGCACATCTTTCGACAAATATGGTCCACCTAGAATTCATTTGTAGCTGAGCCTCCTCAATCCGCGAGAACTCCCAGTTGCCATTTAACAAGAAAGATTCTCGGTTGAACCGTTACTGTAAAACTGATAATTCTTTGGCTTGCAAGGCCACAGAGTCCGCAATCAGCGCTGTGACCCGTGCATACCAAGACAACTAATCGCGCCACCACGTCTACTATCTCGGTCAGTGGGGCAGCGACGTGACGCATTATCATAGCTCATATCACAATCGGAACCATATGAAATCAGAGTGTCGTAATACCATTTGCATAATATGATCTTTTGCGGTGGTATTCAGGAGTCTGAGACACGAAGTCCCGATGGATTTCGGTAATGTGTTTCGCTTTCGCGTCACCCATGACCAGATTAAATGTGTTGATGGAAGACCAACAGCTCGAGAGCACGATCTTGAATACATATAGTCAACGGAACAAGGCTGTGTAGGAAAAAGGACAACAGAGACAGCTGAGCAATACCTGACAGACGGATGATCTGAATCCTGTGTGGACGTGTTTGACCATGGAGCGACAAGGCGAAGTCAGAGTAGGGTGAGTATGTGATTTACATCACGAGGACAATTGCATCACGGATGCACCAACACATGCTACCATGCCAGTGATTCTTGGACATAATTTCTCAGGTTCCTTCATCACTTGAAGGAGGCAATCTATCTTTGTCCGGGGAGCGTCCTGTATAGACGACAAAGGCAAGAGCCTACAAAATAAGGTACCCGCCGCCCGGTGGATTTGCAGGTACCCATGCCATGGTGACCGCCAAGTTGTTGTTCTCACGAACCCTCCTCCAAATATCTACAGCGCCAGCGACCTGATTACCGAAACTCGGAAGAGCCGATTCTGATTAGGTTTACAGATAAAAGCGTGCTCCGAAATTATAATACCTAATTGAGTCCTATTCTTCACCTAAGGCCTATTGTTTCTTCGATTTGTGATTTTGAACGCCTTGACTCTAGATAAAGATAACGGGTAATCATCGACCAGCCTTAGCAATTGTCAATATTTACAGCAACGTCGTCTTGCCTTTGGCCTTAGTCATCTCCTCGACGACACTGCTTTCCTCAGCCAGACGTCGAAGTATGGCAATTGCGCCTATCGCCTTCAATCGGATCGTTGAAGGCCCTACCCATGCTCATGCCCACCTCCACATCCATCATAACCTGCCTGCGGCTGACATCGAGCAAATCGTCATCGAAATCGATCCGTCCTTTTTCAAAAGCAACGATAATACTTGACCCGCCGAACTGAAAGAGGCCCACCTCTTCCCCTTTTTGGATCTGGTGGCCAGTGGTCTGGCACTTCTCATTGATTTCGACGGTCCCAACGTTCGTCGCACCAATCGCCACGTATAGTACCTTACCGAACTCGGCCGTGTTGATACAAATGCAACACCGTGCATTCTCCGTTAAGATATCTACGTCACTCTGTAAACAGACGGGGTCGACCTGGTAATATTGCCCGGAAATGGTTTTGTACCAACTGACTGTCCCTCTTACTGGCGAATGATACCGATGATAATCCTGCGGGCTTAGCCGAAAGCTGGCAACAGCGCCATCATGCCACGACTGAGCCAATGCGTGGTCTTTAATTAAATTTGCAATTGTGAAGTTATGGCCTTTGATCCACAGTTTTCGCGTTTCAGCGACAGATGGGTATACCACAAGTCTACTATCCGCGACCACGACTGCCTTATTCGGATCATCCTCTTCAAAGATGGGTCGGTGGCCAAGTTTGTGTTTGCGTACGAAAAATTCTTCAAAAGTGCTGTACTTGTTGATATCGGAGGGGTCGAAGTCGTCCATATTAATATGGTAGAAGTCGACGACTGACTTGATCTGTGCAGCTGACGACGGCGTGCCTTCCCTTTTACCTATCTCCCTTCAGTCACACAGGAATAGTTCTTCAGTTCTTACACTCCCCAGGACGTACCTTCCTGTATGGTCTTGTCGTGAACCCACAGCCGCATCGCTTGGGTAACGTCAACCCATTCGACGAAGCGACTAAATAGGAAAAGTAGTTTGATTTTCTTCACGATGGGTTGTTGTTCACGATCTTGTTTTCCAGTTTTGCGGTTGACAGTTCGCCAGCCAACCTCTCGGTTTTTTATCAATTTGACCGATGATAAGCAATAATCAAGGATTCCATGGAGGAAATTCATTGCGATAAATGTGTGAAATATTCCACTTTTCTTGCTAATGGAAGAAATTGTGCTTTGAAGTATAGAACAGAACACTCCGTCGCGACTAAAACAAATTACGACTGCCTATCTCAGGCAGAGGAGGTTGTAATTCATTCGGACGTTTTACCCGGATCCCATGCCATGACGTTCCTTCTGGAGCATTTTAGGCGGACTACATCTTGGCTTGCGCGTCGCATGACAAAATGCATGTTATGGATATCAAGACTGCGCAACGTATCAACTTGCTTTAAATATATTATCCTCTGACGTGACTAGTGCGCGAAGAAACTGCTCACCCATCGTGGGCTATGAGCCTGCTGTAGTCAGGTAACGTGACGTCATGTGACATTCATCATGTTGCTGCCAATACCTCTGATGCACCGTATTGCACTAATAGATAGCTGCTGCACCGTAGTTAGGTGTGTGTGGTAACAGGCACCTAACTCCTAACAGGCACTCAACAAGCAACCTCAGAGATCTCACTTATTTACTCCACTAGTTGCCTATTCGAATGTTCTAGATCAACGAGCAGTCAACCATATAGAGAGAAGAGGATAGGACCCGTTAGGTAGAGGAACAGAGAGACAATTGAGACATCCGTTGGTGCAGTGCCAGTTGAAGCCCAGGAAGACCTTCCTACTGCCAATTACTGCCAAGCCGTTAACAGTAGGCGCGTCCGTCGCCATCCACGCGACGGCTGCGCAAGCTGCGCTTTTCCGCCTTCAAGACGATAGGGTTCGATTTCGATTTCGAGAGTCTCGGAAAGGGAGATATAGGCGTTGTCGACAATTCCCGAGTATTTTCGTAACGAAGGTCCGACTCTTGGTTTATTGTATGTATACCTGTTGCTGCCAAGACCTTCATGCTCCGCCGTAGTGCACTAATCGGCGGATGCCGCACCCTACTCACGAGGTGCGTGGCAAGAGAGATCCATTCAGAGTGCAACATCACAGAGATTTTACAGGATTTTTTATGTAAAGACCTAGTTATTGACTCCTCTGGATGCCAAATCGGCTGTTCTAGATCAAAGAGCTATCAATTATATATAGAAGAGAGAACAGCAGCCATTAGATAGAAAACAGAGCGAATTTTGGTAAAAGAGAGCCCCGGACAGTGTCCAGTGCCAAACATTGCCGTAAATCTCCAACAATACCCGCGATCCGACTAGGGTGAGCGCTAACGTCTAATCGGAACTAGTGCATGGCGAACCCACCCTCCTTTCCTGTACGGACTATCCTCCCAACAAGCAGACACCGACCTTCGGAGCGCTGTCGTCGTGTCTGTTGGGGTTTACTTTCCAGAAATCGGATGGATTTTCAAAGATTGTGCCTATTGTCTCTATCATGCAGGCAGCGCTTGGTCAAGGAGTTACGGGCAAGCAAATTCCCCAATGCAATTTGCGAAAGCAGATTAATGGTCAACCGGATAAATTCGATTCAGTGAGGCTCAAAAAGGAGTTGGGAATGTGCGTCATCTTGGCTAGCTCAATACGATCCTGGAACATTTATCACAAGTCCGCAGAGATACGAGGATGAGTTCATTCCTATTTGCATCCGCTTTTCTCCACAGCTACCACATTTGACTGATGAAGCCAGAAGCTTATTTCCTGCAGACGATAGGATAGTACTTCCTCTCTAACGTCACATAACTGGCTTCCTTACACACCTTGGAGCATAATCTGCTAATCAAATGAAGACAGGTCATTTGTGGGCGGTAATTCAACTCCGCATTGGTATCTTATTGATTCAACACATGACACCCCTTTCTTGCTACGCAGTATCGGTAAAATGCTCTTAAGTCTCTTCAGTAAGTGGTAGGTAGGGAGTCATCTGTTGATCTGACAGTGCGGGTTTCGTCAGATCATTAGTATGACCTGAGCTCGCCAAATCTCTGGCAATCGTCCCGGCTCCGCGGCAATCCTAGGGCATCGAGACAATACCACAATTTCATTTCTTCTATGTACGATTTCTTCGGCCTACAGAGAAAGACTGAAAACCGCTTCATCCACCTGGAAACTTCCGTGCTTCCTCGCTCGGTGCACGGCCCTGCAACTCGTTTCGTCAGTGAGTACGACTGTCGATCATAGTCGTTGAAAGGCGTGACCTCAACTAGTCAAGGTCCTTGCATCATGAAACAGCATCATTTCACCTTTGTTTAGTTCCACCTCATCCCCAGCAATCATTGACGTAACGTGACGAATCTGACGTCAAGTACCATCGTCATTGACCATATGACGAGGGGTAGTTAACGCCGAAACTGGCTCTACTTATGGCTCATGTGTAGCCTCCTGATCTTGACCTTAGCTATTGAGCCAGTCAAACCTTTAGATACATGTTTCATTCACTCAAGTAGTCTCCAACAAATCAAACAAAATGTCTTCATCAGGAGGAAGTGCCCCTGGAGAGTTTGCCCACGGCAAGGTCGATCCGCAAGAGGCTGGCAAGAGTACGTCTACTCCAGTGCATCGAGCGTGGGTCCAGTTCATAAATTTCTGACTACGATCATAGAGGGCGGTCTCTCTTCCGGAGGCAGTACCTCTGGTGGCAGCGACGGCACCACCAGCTCCAGCGGTGGTGGTAGTGGCAACAGCGGTGGCAGCCAAAAGGGCGAGTTTGCTCACGGCAAAGTTGAACCTTCTGAAGCAGGGAAGAAAGGTAAGCCATTGCCGCATGCAAATGTGGCGTCGACGATGTGAGCAGCTATTGATGATACACAGGAGGTTCGAGCTAGTTCTCAGGAGTCGGAGAAAACAGCTTCGAAGCAATTCTTACTCTCGAATCACTGCAGAACGGGCTTTACGTTGAACCCGAGGATTAACGACAATGAGTGAACTCGCTAGATGGCATCCCATAGTACATTAATATTTCCCGAAACAGAAGAGATATCTTCAGATTATAGATCAAATCTATCTGTGGTGAATATGACCTGACAGGTATAACTAGCTGACAGTTTATCAATCACCTTGCATTCGACAGGCGCCATAGGCTTCAAGCCAAGGCCTCCGGTATCACTGGGAAACGTTGCCAGGTGCAATCAATAAGACAAATCATTAGTCTTTTGAAATCACTGTCATTCACGACAAGTGTGATCACAACTTTTGGAGCACGTCTCCGTACTCGGTGGCTCATTTTGCTGTGTTTGAATCTTCTCTCGTGTGCCTCTTAAGGCATTTGGCCACCACTGATTTCTTCCATTGTGTGGTTTTGTTTTGTGATCATATCGCGCAAACTTGCGACCAACCATGTGATTTCTTCCCAGCATGTCCGCGGAGGTTCTTGTGACCTTCTTTGTCTCGCCCGCACTCTCGTTGTGCGTCCGGTCTTTGGCGATGGCCCATTTCGATAGTCCTGCTGTTGTAATTCTCCGGTCGGCAGTACCTCTATCTCGTCGTTGATACTTGTCATTCCTTGCCGTGAAGACCCGTCGAAGAAGGTGACTGGTCTCGTCTCGCGCTGGGACGCGGTGATTGGCCATCAATGCCAATGTTGGCAAGATGTTGGTTTACGACATGTCGTCCAGCGCGCCAAAACGCTGCGGGATCTTGCCCTCTTACGAAGGCCGCGGGCCTGGCATGCGGTTTTTGTTCCGGGAAAGTCCTCCCTTCACTCTTAAAGGATACATGCTAGAAGAACTGGTTGGGACGTGAACGGATAATCCTTGATAAGCTATACATGGTCGAGGGGTGTGTCCTTAAGTGCTCAGTTCGGAGAACATGAATTAGACTTTTGAGATCCAACCTTGGTCCAATTCTGAGAAGTTGGGGTTTGAGCCCAGAATGGCTCGTTCTCTGTCATAGACCTAGTTGAAGCTCGCTATTTGAATAGCGGGATGCATTTCCGGTCAAAGGCGCCGTTTAGCAGAATGAATTACTCCGTTGGCGGCCCGCATAGGGCGTCCGAAAGACTGTCTCCTGTTCGACATCGAAATAGAGACATCAGCATTCCAACTTCAAGCTATTATTACTGATTATTCTGCAACCATAACGGAAAATTGGGTGTCTTATTAGCAATGTAGTTTTTTGAGAGATCTAGCAAGTGAATTTAGGCTTTAAGAGTATCCTCAGTTTTTTGTGCTCAATAACTCGTAGAATCCAGTTGGTGGTGCAGAGGACTCGCTTTTTGAGCGACGCCGTCCGCCAGTTTGCGAGTCTCTTGCACCTGTGGCTTGACCCCGTTAGCCACAGCTCAATGAGCCCCTGCCGACCCATCCCAACACAGTCATCCTCACATCCCACGCCCTACACCTGGCCCCTCTTCACCTTCTCATTCAATCCGTTGGCCTCTACCTTTTCCCTGCGGCAAGGACACCTCAACGTACCCAGATGCCCCGTGTGGTGTGTCAGACATCTGCGAGCAACTATGGTTGCGCCCTCTTCGCGAGTTCTCAAACTCGCCTCCCCTCCTTCCCATCTCTCATACAAACAATAGGGTGCGTCCCTCGAGCGTTATCTCCGTAGACTGCCCAAGCCGAACACTCTTCATAATTAGGTTTAACAGGTAGTCGAACCTGCCTCCATCCTCGGGCAGGTTCGCTTAATCGTAAAGTCTGTCAATTCTTGGCGTATAATCGACAAATAGAGCTGATTCTTTGGCAGTAACAGAATGGAGCACCGCCAATGGCAGCAGAGACCTTATGGTCCCAACAGCCAATGAATCAAAGGTTCTAGGCAACGGATCGTCCCTCTACTGTGGATTCTGAGATATCTTGAACTCAGAAACCGTAGTCAAAATACTCAAGAAGCCCCAGCGGGGAGATCCTCCCACCCAAACTTTTCGACATCCGGGGACGCTGAAACGCCACGACAAGTCGTCTTCAAACGTTACCCACTAGTCTTCTCTTGGGCTGTCCCCGCCTTCCTTTCGGAACAGATCTCGATCACTGGGAAAGTAGCCAATTTCTAGCGGCCCAGGTGACTAGAACTTCTTGTGGATACCCCGCATATTCTAATATACGCTGTAGCTTCAGGATGAGATCCTAGTGTAAGGAATTAGGCGCCGTTGGTTTCAAGTCAAGGCAACTCTTCGGAACAAACGCATCTCACTTAAGGCTGCCAAGAAAGCTGCCCAAGCCAAGCAATGTCCCGCAGCTGGTGAAGTCTTAGCGTGTGTAAGGAGGTAGCGGCTGGGTGGTGGATGGAGAAGCTGCCGAGGCCTGCCAAGAGCTTAACGAAACGCTTAACGAAACGCTTTGATTTTTGGCATCTTCTTGTTCATGCTTCAACTTCTTAGCTCGACGAATGGATAGTGAACGAGACCGCGGAAATGTGGATGAGTCAAATGTTTTATGCCCTCGTGTGTTACGGGCTCCTGGGTAGAGATTGTGTATTTATACCTAGCCTCTGCCAACTGGAAATTAAAACGAGCGGAGTTCTCTTAAGTTTTGAAATCTTCCTGGCGTACACAATTCCTACGTCATGCATCTCGCAATTTTGACCGCTCTACTCCTTCAGACTGCTTTGTTTGTTGCCATCTCCTCCACTGAAGAACTCAATGCCAGCGACGTGCCTGGCGCTTGCTCAACAATTTGCCAGCCAATCGTTCAGTTGACCGGCATCTGCGACGTTGATCCGCGTCCATCTGACAACGGGCCTGGCGAGAATGGGGGCCGCGATAGTACTCCGGAAACAGATGAGCCTATTGAATCTCAATGCATCTGTACCAATACGAGCTTCAACGTCTCATCTATCGCGGCACTCTGTGCTAGCTGCATCGAGCAGAATGCAAATGGTACCGTTGATGGTATGCAGAGTCTAGATCTGGATGGCGTATTCGGTCTGCTGACAACAAAACTGCGCAATTAGATATGGACGACATCATGTCGGCCTGTGCTTTCTCGAGCACTTCGTACGCTCCATCTGTAACTGCGCTAGTTGCGCAAATCACGGTCATCGCAACAAAGCCAGTGACGACCGGAACTGGGGTGGTGTCGCCTACGCCAACCGGTCAAGGAGCGACACAAACGGCGGCAGTGGCGGGCTTGAGCGCAAGGAAGAATCCATCCAGCGTTTTTATTCTTGGTACCGCCCTTCTAAGCTTAGCTGTCGGGGCTGGAACGTAGTAGGATTTCAAGATGATAGAGGTCCTTATTATGTACTCCCTTCACGTGGGCAGCGTCTCGTTAGCCTGAGAGATACCCTATGCCGACAATGGTGATTGTCTCCCACATTCCAATTTCCGGACGATGTTGCATTACGTTCAAGATTATGTCACCTTGTATTGTTCTGCAGGCTTACATACAACTGTGCCTACAATTGTTGGGGGTTACTGACCGGCGTTCATGGTGATTAGCCTCAGTCGCTTGATGCGGGACTTGCGCACAACTTCAAAACTGATAGAAGCTTTAGCCTGCAGCCAAGCGATAGAGACTTGGTTTGGTTTGGTTTGGTTTGGTTTTTGTCAGTGACCCTGTCCTCTCTCTCCGTGGGGAGTGATATGCTGGGCTACTACTGTTCTGAACTACCCTTGGTCCCTGCAAGCGATACTGTAAAGGACCTTTGATGTAACCTCATATTTCATGAGGCGCACCCAGCGGCAGGGTGCGAAGAACAGTAATAATTAGTCACATATCGTTCTCACACCACCAAAAAGAACACCTAGTACTCAAAGTATGGTGTTCATCAGTTGCATCACCTACTACCTAGCCAATGGGGAGTGGAACTTCAAGTAGTACAAGCCAAATAGCAGGCCGTGGTTAAAACCCAAATCACTGGCTGATCGGACGTTTTGGTGATAAGGAAAAAGCAGATTCAAACATGCCACGAGGTGCAAGACAGATTCTCAGCAACAGTCTTAGCATTTTAGTCACTTCGCCTTGATCTAATCAACTATCTAGCAACAGAAGAGAAAAGGGCTGTAATCTAAGGCTAGTAGACTAGCTAGTAGACTAGATTGTCAGAAATTGAGGTTAACTCATTGATCCATTGTGGATCGCTGTCCGCTCGTTTGGTGATATCCTGGTCGTTCAGCTGTAACAAACGAAGATTTTTCGCCCGATTCGGATCCTTCAAGATATCGAAAAGTCTCATGCCATGCGCTGTGTCAACTTGTCGAAGGAAGGGCCCCTTCTCAGCGTCAATTTCGTCTAATAGGCGATCGTATTCTGAAATCGACAGCTCCTCGAAACTGTCACCGTTTTAGCTTTCTCCTGTAGCCGTTGAAAGACAATACTCACATGGTATCACTGGCGACCACTTTCCTGTTTCCAACGGACCAATCTCGTGTGATCAAGCCCAGCGTGGGCCAGCCAAATCTTTTGGCCAGCCCAAGCCAGCGCTGGCCGGCCTCGATTTGGTGACGGAGTCGGACTTTACACTTATTCCACTGCAACGCATCAGCAACAGATGAATCAATCAAGCCTCGTTTTGTCATTTTGGCACCCTTGTTCTGTTCAGGGAATGGCACCCCCCAGATGTGTAGGATCATAGCATTGTAGGACGCAGCCTTGTGCGCGTTGGTTCCCGCGGCCCGTTGGGACGGGTACGCTCTATCATCGTCGAGTGTTAGTCGTCCCCCATTGGCCACTGATCCCAGGTAAATGTTGGCCAAACGCGCCAATGTAAATCGTCGGATGTAGCTGTTCAAGTGGCCTCCCTTTTCAATAGTATTCACGGTTTCCATTAGAATCTTGGGATCGTCACTGAAAATTTCAAACGTCGCTTCTGCTCTGTGATGTTGCACAAAGCCCACGGCCTCCTTCAGCGTCTCAAAGGCATAGCAATTGGCGACCGCTAGGACCATCGTGGCAAGTTTACCTACAGGACGCTGGGGCGTCTCCCGTCCCTTTCGACCGCGCGAAGATCCTGAACTGTATTTCTCAGAGAGACGTCTCCATACCCGGACACCACTGACAGACCACTCAGAGTGTTGATTTTCGTTGGTCATAGCTGCCCGTTCCATGTCCCACTTCTCCCAAAAGGACTGATCGTCGGCGTTTTCCGAGTAGTTTTTAGTAGTAGCACCTGGTGTTCGGAGCTCCTTCTCCACCTGGGTTGCCGATTTGGTTCGTTTTGAGGGAGGAACTTCAGGAAGGCTATCCTCAGGAGGTCTTTTGTTGGATTGATGATTGGCTGAACGTCTCTTTTTGTCAACAGAGTTAGCAGGTGCCCTCCTCGCAGAAATTCTCAACTGTTTTCGTGGTGCTGGAGTCGGGGTCGCGCTAGAAGTCTGGCTTTCGTAGTCCTCGTCATCCGATTCTTCTATGTCTGTGTGCTCCTCAGAATCCTGTTGTTGTGGTTCGTCCTCTTGTGGTTCGTCCTCTTGTTGTGGTTCGTCCTCTGGTTGTGGTTCGTCCTCTGGTTGTGGTTCGTCCACTTGTGGTTCGTCCTCTGGTTGTGGTAGGTCCTCTGGTTGTGGTTCGTCCTCTTGTGGTTCGTCCTCTTGTGGTTCGTCCTCTTGTTGTGGTTCTTCCTCTGGTTGTGGTTCGTCCTCTGGTTGTGGTTCGTCCTCTGGTTGTGGTTCTTCCTCTGGTTGTGGTTCGTCCTCTGGTTGTGGTTCGTCCTCTTGTTGTGGTTCGTCCTCTTGCTCTGCCTTGTTATCTGGTTGTGGTTCGTTATCACGTTGCGCCTCGTCGTTCTGGTATTTCCTACTACCGCTCCTAGCGGCATCTCCATATTCCATACCTTCTTCAGCGGCAGCTTGTACTTCGCTCTCGCTTCCTTCTTCGTCTTGTTCTGCGTTATAGGCCTCGAAATCCACAGATGAGGTTCCTCCTTGCCACTGTGCTTCGTCTTGTGGCGAGAGGGGCACAGAATCAATACTAGGAGATCTATAATTCTGTGTGTCTGGAATGTTTTCAGTGCCATACCCACGAGCTCTTCGGTTGAAATTAACATCAATTTCGGAACCCGACTCTCTGTCAAGGAATTGATCTTGACCGCTCTTACATTGAGAATTTGAGTCAACCATCATGGGTGATAGAATTGTTAGGCCAGCGTTCGGATCGACCAATTCACCGATTTCATCCGTCCTGCTCGGTGCATCTTCGTCGTTAGTAGTATCAACGCTTTTTTCTGAGCTAGTGTCCCAGTAAGCGGGGACAAAGTTCGTCTGCCCTTGATTATAGTTGTATTCTGGAAAATCCGTGTGTTCAACTGCACTTATTAATGAGTCATTCCTTCCGGGCGAAGCTGTTCTCGGGTCGAGCATTGGAGAAGGCCCGATACTGTCAGGAATGTTTCCATCTCCATTGAAGTATGTTTCTCGATGACGCGGCCTCTCACTATCTCGAAATGACGGCAGAAGAGCTCGACGAAATTCTTCAACTTGGGCATAGCAGGCGAGGATCTGATTAGCCACATCAGGATAACGCTGACATAGTATTTTACAATCGTCAGTGAGACATGTGCAAAAACTGTCAGTGCGAAAGTCAAGGATTTCAATCATGAAGCGCTGAAAACTTTGGCAGGTGGTATGGTTTGTGGGAGACAGGGGCTCCATTTGAGAATGCCAAGAGCGGGAAAGATTCGGAAGAGTACAGCCGAGAAAAAGTTCTGGAAAGCCCGTTCCAGAATTTAGTCAGGCACGAGAGGTCATGGTCGGAAAACCCTCCTAGCGCGCTTACTCTTTATGCTTCTTCAACGAGACCGTTGGGCTTTGGGGTACCACCTTTCAAAAATAGCAATCGCTATTAATAGAGGCAAAAATATTTATTTTTTCCCCAAGAAACCTAAATTTAGATTGCTGACTGTGTCAGCATTGTGCTGAGACAACTGTGGTAACTGGGGTTCGTTTGCCAGTGCTGTGGGTTTGAGTGGGGTATTGGCATCTAGGTCTTGGTGTTGGTTGTGTGGAACCAAGGGCTCAGCCAGCTTGTTCACTTTGTCGCATCTGCTTCTTCCCTTCGTTTCCTCGTCGTTGGGACAAGTTTTCTTGGAGCTCAATGCGGAGCTTGATCTTTGTTGGCTTCCACGAAGATACCGCCATAATAGTGGGTGATCTTTCGCGCGAATCCTTCAGCGGTCCCATCACTGGGCGTGATTATGATTCTGATGGCGTGGATAGCTCTTTGGCTTGACCACCGGCGGAAACCCTGGACATCAAATTCGTACACGCATCCTACGCTGGGGACATCAAACCACCAGCTTGGAGTTGAGGCAGTTACGAATATCTTCAGT
Source organism: Exophiala bonariae (assembly GCF_035927105.1). Lineage (NCBI taxonomy): Eukaryota > Fungi > Ascomycota > Eurotiomycetes > Chaetothyriales > Herpotrichiellaceae > Exophiala > Exophiala bonariae. The sequence goes on along the minus strand of NW_027042533.1, from coordinate 14,745 downwards.
CAGCTCGGGAGGATTCATCGTGAAGTCTTCATCGCTTCAGCAGTCCCGTTCTGATCATCATTTTGGCTGTACAGATAGTGATTGTCGGGCTTGTTGATGTCCCCCATGTGGTAGGGTACTGTAGAGTAGCTATCGTTTAGCGCGCTAACTACGGTGCGACCCTGGAGCCACTGCGGGTTAGCCTCAGAGTCCAATTCATGTTAAATAAATTTCTTGGCGAGCTAGGTCGGCCTTAACCATAGTAGTAAGCTGAACTTACCGACCGCACTTATACAAATAAAGCGAGATACTTCGACGATGCTATCCGTAAATCTAAGTAAGCGCCTAGATTAGGAAGATAACGACTCGTCCCTTCCGGTCGTTTATGAAGGGCAAAGTCCAAAAACACTCGATACAAAGCCGGGGATAAGGCAGAACGGTCGAAATCAGGGCACAAAAGCTTGGTTGAGCGGAAGCCAGATTTCTGATACCCTACAATTGTTCACTCTGTGCCGCAATCAGATCCTATCGCACATCATTTATGACGCCAATTCAAAGTGTTCTCCAAGACTGGTTCAGGACCAGACGTTAATCCTGGCCCCTCTTCTCGTCAATAACAATCACTGGGTGCTTACGTTCATAGCATGGGATGAGAGACGGTCGGCCTCCTTTTGCTTTTATGATTCTCTGAGGACCTCGGCGAAGACCATCCTCGAGCTGATGAAGACAGCGGTTGCCCGCCTACCTTCCTTGACACTCCAACAACCCACCGAAATGGTGTGTTATGCTACGTAACAATCTGGGTGGATACTAAATGGCTAGGGCTGTGCGGCGCAAACGAACCACCACGATTGTGGAATCCATGTGATCGTGAATGGTTTATGCCTCCTTCTGGACATGAATCCCCTCGAGCATATAGATTCGGGTTGGTGGAGATTATTTCTAGGCCACGTCGCTCAGAGTGAGAAGATGAACGAAAACTGCATGGCGATCCGCTGCTGACATATGGTAGCCTATGGTTCTGAGATTAGCCCACTCGTTGCTGGAACAGGTTTGGTGGACTGGGGTGATACTGAATCGACTGTGCCAGCAGAAGCAAGGTGTATCGAATTCCTAGAGACCGGAAAGATTGTTCACGCGGAACTCCAAAAGGCCAAGAAGAAGGTGGGGAAATCACTCTGCGCGTACGCTGCACATTGCAGGGAAAGCAAAAATGAACTCGTAGATGTGGTAAAAGCCCTCAAGTCTCTCGACCAGGAGCTGAGTTCACTGCGTCAGACGTTCGAAGCAAATCAGGAACAGCTGATACTGTACCAAGGCCTACTGGACACCGCGGCTAGGCTTGGGCATGGCCAAACGGTCATCGATGTGAACGAATCCGAAGTTCAGAGAAGCAAACTCCAAAAAGAGATTGGAAAGCAAGACCAAAGGTTACATCAGGTCGAACTCCAGCACCGTGAGTCACTTGAACGCAAGCTTGAACTTGAGACCCACTCAAGCTCTCGACGATCTGCAGCTGTCAAGTGCTTGCTACGGATGGAGAGGGCCAACAAAGCAATGGCTGAACTAAGGCGCTGCGACGCAAAGCGAAAGCGAGGTAGTTTCTCTGAGGGTAAGCGGGATGGTGAAGGGTGGACGGCGGGTGTATCCCAGCAACCATCACGTCCGACCAACCTTTGTCATGAGAACTGGCGTGTCAAAACTGAGAATGGAGAGACTCGACGTAGTCGGCGAATCAGGAAGTACTAGATGGCATAGAGATTGTGGGAGATTTGTCATTGTCATGGAGATACCTGTCCGTGGTATTACAAAAAGGGAAGCCAATTCTCCTGACTCCTCTAGAATACCATAATACGGCGGATCGGCACCAACTATGAGGCACGTCAAAGCAGAAACCAACGTCTGGGATAAAGGACCAGGCCAAAGTGTCGGTTACCAGGACTCCCGCACGAAGCCAGGTGAAAAATGTTCAGGATGAGGTTTAAATGAAAAATCTCAAAGCGTCGAAGTTTATCAGCCAGCAACAGTGGGGTCTTCTGTCAGAATTGATCGCCGCAATATCGTAATAATCCTTCTAGGTTTGTAGGTTTGGCCGTTGCAGATCGAAGACAAAAATGGTAGTCATCTTGATGTGCTTAATTTCTTGATGCTGGCGTAGCGACAGGTGCCTACCAAGGTGTTCGGGGCTGGCTGCAGGCTTGTGACTTATGGTTTGGTTATGCGAACTCCTTCAATATCTGGAGAGTTCAAACCCAGTTATAGACGATTGTCCCCCACTTACCGGTGTGTCGTAACACGTTTTCAGGCTTGATGTAGCGATGGAAATAGCCTTTGGCTAAAGTGAGAAGTTGTTGTCACAATGGTGGAAGATCTTCAAAAATAGGTCCTAGAAGGTCAAATCCCGCGTTCGCAGGGAGTGTAGCAATCCGGTCCATGCCCTTTTGTCGTTCTCAAGGTTCGCGAAGTTACATCTCACGCCATCCAAAGTCTTGAACAGGTTGAGGACCGTTATCGAATATTCCTTTCTAATAATTATGGCCAGATGGTGGCAGCTGTTGCAACTCTTCAGCGCTTTCTTAGAGTTGACTGTATATCGCATTATGGCGAAAAATCGAACCTTGAGATTTGGCTGGGAAGCCGATGCCGCGGCGGAAGATATCTTCAGGGGCCGGACTGAGAATGACATCATTCCTCTCGACGAGACTCTTCGAGTTTTAACGTTTGATGGGATGGAGGATGTCCGAGCTGCAGGTGACCTGGGATGCCCTCAAGATGGAACCTGGATTGGATGGTATTTCGAACGTTCGATTCAAATTCGGGGGAGACTCGTATCCCAGCAGTCTCTGCCATCCAGGCGAGGCACAACCACAGTCATGGGTTATCTGCAATTTCGATAACCCTCCATGACCGTTTGACGAGTCAGACGCTGGTAACTCAACGACGACTTTTGCCCAATGGGGAGCGTGAAGTGTCTTAGCCGTTGGCTGTTGGCTGGCAACAAAGCTGGTAGAGCCCACTACTGTTAGCGGAAGTTTTGGTCTGGTTGGCAGTACTGACATCTTGAGGGAAGCATCGTCCAGATGTTGTTACCCCGCCGTCAGGGACAACTCGAGGCATAGGAAACCCATCGCTGGGTGGATTCGAAGAGATTCTTAGATCACAGCTTGTAGGTATGGCAGCTTTGCGGCTCCTTGACAGAGATTGGATCTGATGGCTTCCCAGCCTGCTTTACACTTAATTCTGTGCGAAGCTTGACCAGAGCAACTAGATTCTCGTAGAGAATGTAAATAACGGCGCTTGGCGAGATGCAAAAATGAAAAACGGCCTGCAACATTATAGTAGTAGTTGACTCAGCCATAGACATATTGAACTTGATGCAAGCTGGTGCATGACGTTCAATATGCCTATGCCTCAGTCTAAGAAGCCGAACCGTTACGAAAGCAGTCGAGATCAATTTTTTCTTCTTGGGGATATGGAGCGGAAATATGATGCTTACTGTTATTTTGCAGGGAAAGTCGAAGGCGAAGCACTGCAACCGATGCCCAAAATTCGTCTGGCTTCTCGAGTAGGCTAATTTTGAAAAACGCTGTACCGAATATCGTCGCACACTCATCCACGAAGCTTTCATGTGAAACAAGGATAGACACCGAATACATCTCCGAGAGTTGTCTGTGAAAGGTGCGCATATCTTCGGGTTTTGTGAATTTAGGTGACGCCAGGGTTCATACCAGTCACCCTCATAATTGGAACTGCCTTCAAGTTACGAAATTTCGTAGTATTACCAAACCCCGGGTGCTCTTCGTCACTGGTCAAGGGGAAATTTTCTTCGGTGCGATCCTTGCTGAGGTGGATGGAACGTATTGACTATCAGAGTTGGTGCGCTGAACCGAGAGGGCATCCGAATTAATGGGTTTTGTCGTCTAGCAACCTCTTTCTTTCACGTACTGCTACAGTATTAAGGTGAATTCCAAAAAGTCTCTCGCAAATCTTTTGGCATTCATCCGAGGTTTTCATCTTCGATGCTGGCACGTTAAGCGACCATGGCGAGGCACAAGAACACATCCAAGCACCAGTGGCTGTGTTTATATACGAAGGCGAAGTATGTAGATCAGCGGGAATGAAAGACATGTCGTCATGCGCCAAGCCAATGCCGCATTTCATCGAAACTGCGCCGCCCCTCTCAGGTGCGGGTAACTTCAGCAATGACTAGCTTGGCTCCACCTAACTGTTTTCTCCACAGCATTGTCCCTCTTCCGAGCAGGCCGCCAGATGAAGCTGCTCATTAGATTGATGACTAGGTTGGCTTCGCTCTATTCTTCCAAGGGAACATCATCTCCTCCCCATAATCGGTCCGGTCGATTCAAGTCTGCTGCAATCCACCAACCTCCACCACTGCACCTATATCTCTTCTTAGATTCTTCGATGCCCTGCGCAGCCTGTTTCAAACAGTGATCGTACAAAGACTTTCTCCCTCGGTATGATAGCGCTCTGTGAGAAACTGAACCCATGGATACAGGCCACCTGACCACCAGACGATTTGCACTGAGGCCGTGCACCTCTGGCTCAAAGTCACATTATGAGAGGAGTGTTGAGAGGTGATTTGCATTGCCCAATTTGAATGTCGCAGCGTGCTAGCGCTATGCTTGCTTTATGTATTGCTCGACGTTTCTCGTTGAGACTCAATACTTAGCTGGAGATGGCCATGCGAATGAGAAAGTGGGCGAGCAAGGCTGACAATATGCAGCCAGGGCATGAAATAGATATTGTCCTTTCGCTGACAGAGAGGAGGCGGCTCATGCAGGTAATGATGCGTGGCAAAGGAGATTCTGGTGGAGATTGAAGGACACTGTACACCTCTGCGGGTCCCCAATCGTCAAAAGGCGCGTGATTGCTTCGCGATCAACTGAGTGACGACTTCCTCGCACGGTCCCCAGGCCAGCCACACGAAAGGAGATATCAGTGCAAGGTACTCACAAGAGCGCCAAGTTGTGGCGTTCCTATCCAATGATGGAAATATGCACGCAAACTTACCTGAGCTATTAAATTCAACGACGAAAGTGTATCGCACAGCTGATGGGAAGGAATGGCTCAGGACTAGTTGGATCTCAGGACTAGCTGGATCTCAGGTCACGTATCGCGTACTACAAGCAACAATCCTGGTGTTGCTGCCAAGACCCATATACTCGCCGTAATGATTCACCGTACCGCAATTTACCACTAGTGCAGTTCTCAGCTCGACAAGGACCAAAACCTCAGTAGGACAGGGTCCTCTGCTAGTTATTTCAGCTCAACAAGGGCCTCAGGAGATGCGGAAAAGGCCATTCTAGATCCTCTCTACACGTAATTTATATAGGAAGAGGAACAGCCTCCATGAGTAGAGGAAACAGAGACAAGTTGATAATCCTGAGGTGCGTTTCTGACTGCCAAGCCTTCAACACCTGGGGCACCCTTTCAAAGGGTGCGCGCGGTCACCTGATCGATACCACTCACAGATCGAAATTTTGAGATTCATGATAATTGACGCGTTGAACACGTGTCTTTTCGTGGCAATGGCACCTACATGGTATGAGGTAAAGAGTGGCTGCAAACACATCCTCTAGGATGCCACAGGACTAGAACAGCATGCACCCCATTTTGCAGGCAGGGCAGATTGGTTAGATACCGTGGTGCACAAGTTAACTTTACGTCTTATCGACCAGTGCGACAGTCAAACTTGAAACCTTTGTTCGACGAACAAGAAGGGTAGTCGGCGAAGAGATCATTTGAAATGAAAACACCCATCAAAAACTACATCACAGCCAATTTCTTGCCACTGATCATGAAGTCACTCCCCGAGATCAAGGTAACTGAATATGCTTGCCAGCAAAGGCCAAAGCCATTCAGTAAGTCGACGACTCCTTCAGTCATCGTTCCGCATTGCTTTCCTCATAGATACAGGTACGATGTAGTTTGGTGCAGCGACCACAGATTTCCTTTACTTCATCGCACTTGATATGGGATTTTCGACATGTGAGACAACCCGTTCGTGTCCGGAGTCCTTGACATCTCCTTTTCCTCGGCGCTTTCTGCTTGTTCTTTCGGTACTTGCCACCGTCGGTGTCTTGTGTATCCAAGGCGAAATCATGTTCAACACGTGGACCGTGAGAGATCAATTCTTGTATTTCAGTGTGATTTCTGTCCTCTGGGAAGCTGGGAATAATCAATTTGCCCTCCTTGAATACCTTCGAGTGGATCACGTCAAACTCTCTCAGCTTCATCACCACGACCATCAACCCGGCACGTTCCATATCTGACCGCGTGAAGTTAGCTGGCAATCGCACCAACTGTTCATACACCCAGGCAAGCGAAAAATCACATTGCCCGGTCCAAAACGGACTCTGGGACATTAGGTAGTTCGACCGGAAAGTTCCGCAAATCCCTTTCTGATGAGACCAATAAAAGGTATATCTTGAGCTATGCTGCGGTGTGAGAACGGATAAGATCGCCACAACAGACTCCGAAATGAACGATAAGTCTCTCGCAAGATATAGACTGCACTCTAGATTGAGCCAACACGTGTGGTCGCAACGAAAGGTGATATGATCTTCTCGTGGGCACCCACACCGCCAGTAGGAATCACCCTTAGAGAGACTTGTTTGCGACATGTTGTCCACTTGGCACGGTTCTGCCCCGAGAGCCAACTTCAGAGGAATTTCGGTACTGTTTTCGTTCTGAGGACCAGCTATATTGGCCGTGCGGACCGTATCCGGTGAGCTATATGGTCCCCCATCGGTTGATATGGTTGTGCTCCAGGCAGACGGGAATTGGGGCAAAACTTCGCTCGGAATAACATAAGGCTCCTGACATTGCGCATCTTCTGTACCCATGCTCTCAGTACAGGATGTCTGAGATTGAGGAAGAGAAACGGAGGTCAGCCCTCCCGGTACGATGCTTATGGTCGCGGAGCCTAATAGGAAAGGTGCTTCCATTACCGGAACAGTGTTGGCTGTCCCAGGGAAACTGGGGTAATGGCTGACTTCTGGCAACGTTGTCGGAGACTGATCCATCATAACCCCATTCCTCTCCCAGGAAAGCTCCTTTCGAGATGGTCGAGTGTCGAGGCTTGGGGAGATGGATTGATTGAATGTCTGCGAGTCGACGCTCTGAACTCCTGCCTGTAGCTCGTGGTCGCTTATGGTCATCGACTTTTTGACCTCATGATCACTGCTTGTCTCGTCTCCCTTTCCCGAGGTAACGATGGTCAAAGGGTGGTCGGACCTGCTTAAAGCTGCGTGCTGCGTTTTTTCGGCTGCTTCCCAGTTCAAGAGCTCGGTGTCTTCACCTTTGATATAACCTGGGTCGAAAACTCCAAAGCCAGAACCAAGCTTCAGATGGTGCTTTCGTGGCCTGAATACTGGAAGTATACAGCTTGATTTTATATTTCAAACAAGTTGAACATGGCTTCCCGCGGTCGCATCTCACCCTACGCGAGCGACAATAGTTGCATGCGTTGCCATGTTGTCGTATAGTCGTTTCACAGGAAGATTGGAACCTCATCTCTGCCAAGAGTGCCGTACTTTGACTGCTTCGTTGACGATGGTAGACGATATTCGAACGGTTACTCCAGGTTAAGCCGGCGCGAGTGCGTAGGTTTGGAGTACGACGAAGCCTTGTAATCAACCTGTCGTTTAATTGTATGTGAGAATCAGGTAAGGGTGCCAGAGACAACGGCAAGTTGGGAACGAGAGTGTTCTTATCGCGGCAAGTGATCTTAAATGCGTGTCAATAGCCACAGGATGCCTGCTCCTCGCTGACCATCACGGCCCCTTCGGTCGAGAATTCAAGGGAAGAGATGAACGCTTTGGAGGCTCCAGGATACTTCGAACTAGCGCCAAGCTCACACAAGCGAGGATGGCTATCTCCCATCACGTAATTAAGGGGACGCCCTCTAGAGCAGCAGGCATTATGACTTTCTCTCCTTTTGCCCTGGTGTCGTGAACGTAGCAAAGCTACCTTCACGTTGAGGCCTAGGGCAGATGAAGGGGTGGCTCCGCCGCAAAGAGGAGAAAAGAATGTCTTTGAATTTGAAGGGACAGTGTTCTATCTCGATTATCAAGATTCTCAGGACCGATCTGCTGAGCCATCAGCAACTAGTCCTGCCAAGCTAGCCTCCCCCCCCTCCCCGACCGCGCTAGAGTGACTTTTCTGATGACATCTCTCGTGAGGATCTCACCAGCGCCCCGGATCAAGGGGATACGAAGTCGACAGCGAAAAGAAATGCCATTTAACTCGTTGGCCAAAGTCTCATGGTTTTATCGGGAGCCGAAACGTTCCCAGCGGGCGAGCCATGATTATTTCGAACTAAAGCGATCGTGTTAGCGATACCCTGATCCTCTGTTGCAGGGCTGGTTACCTAGCCCTTGACATGTCGATGTTTCACGGCCTCCATACCCAAGTCAAGATATGTCTTTCTTTCGAAAGAATTGGTCCCTTGATGATGATGATGGCCCATTGCTCAGTTGACGTGTCCGGAGTCAAGCCCGGCGGCCTCGAGAAGCTCTTTGAGCAATTTGCCCATTTCGCCTGCGGATTGGACGTAATTTGGTATTTTGACAAGTTCATGCCAGGGAATTTCAAATACCATCATCATTCCTTGCTGGGATATCTTGCAACCCCATTTGGTTCTTTCCTGTGGAGACCAGTTGCACAGATATCCTTGAACACCTTTGTTGATGGTCACGAGCTCTCCTATGTACGCAACTGGAAACAGCATATAATATGCCTCCATCATATTTCGATTTCGATGGCCTATTGCCCACAGCAACAGGACCGCTTTCATATCTCGCCACACACCATAGAGGGTTTCTTTGCTGCCTATATTTGTTCGATCCAGCAGCTGATATATCAGAAGCACCATTTTGTCCAAACGAACTCCATTCTGACTATGCTCGAGCACACTACGCCAGGCAGGATCACAACTTTCTTTCACTTCAGCCATCCAGCTGTCGTCTGTAATTTGAATGAGCAGTTCGCGGCCATCCCAGCAGAGAGTGAGCGGCAGGTTGGATTTGTTGCTCCCCACAGAAAGGCCTCCACGTTGACCCCAGTCGGCCGGGAATGTGGCGGGCAGCTGTTGAGTAAGGGCATCGAATGACCATTTGCTCAGATCCAATAGCTTGTGTTTTGGTTCTGTCATGGTGGCCACCGGAACAGGTTATTCTCGGCCTTGTTAAGTTAAATGCTGATCCTATGTGGACTTTGAGGAAAGGCGACGGATTCTCAAGACGTTAACGAGGTTGGGCAGCCCCTTTTATATGTGCCTGGTAGGTGGAGTAAAACACCCGTTGTTGAAAGGCAATGCAAACCATGAACACCTGAATGACGCCGATGCAAGGCGAGTGGGATCAACTCACTATCGCTGCATCCCGGGTACCCGAGTATCTTCAAGCTTGAAGGGAGTGAAAGCAGCACCGCGCCTCAAATACCAGACCCGTCGTCAGGCAGATTTGAGATATACACAGGCAGCTTCCTCCTTTGCGACCTTCCTCAGCTCCTGAGACGGGTCTAGGCAATGCGTGGCTTGAATGACAAGGATGTGTGTCGAGAATTCCCGGCGATCTGATTTTCCAGATCGCTTCACCTGAGCCCCGAATGTGCTGATAAAGGCTTTCAGACTCGCATCGGCAATGGTCTTAGTAGCTATGTTAGACAGGTTGGTTAAAAGACGACAACAGGTTACAATTAGATGGAATCTATGCTTCCCAGTTGTTCGTGTGTAGGAACCAGATCGATCCGTACTACTGCATCGATTTTAACACGCTGCACAACCGTTACATGATGGACGTTCATTTAGAAGCCCCATTTCGGAGCTACTTGCTAGTTTGGGTCAATTTCCAGGCAGGATCGAGTTTGCTAAGTTCTGCCGGTGAACTTCCTCCCTGAACATCAATGGCCCATAGTTATCAAAGGGTCAAGAAGACTATCCACTGCCGCCGTGTATCTCTTATGGTGTTGAAAGAGATCCAGAAGTCGAGCGTCCAGGTATTTCTCCATCCGGGGAACCGGGGTCGCAAACACCTCACATAAATCCAGAAGGACCTTGGCTTCCGCATCAAGAGCATTCGTGGTCATTACACGAGCCCGGTGCCACACTGATGCGAACAATGCCAATCGCCACTTGGTCATTCCGGATAGACCTCCTCCCTCTAGCTCTCTCATGCAGATGTCCAAACTAAGCAGGGTTAGTAGCGCGTCTTAGGGAGGTGAATAACCTTACTCCGTGCCCGATGGTGAGTCCTCCAGCCAGTGCTTCACAAGCGGACCGTTCAATGCGTTGTAGTTTCTATGGCACGCGAGAGCAAAGTCGTAACCAAATGAACTGATCCACTCGATGCTTTGTAGAGTGATCTGGGAACGATTCAAAATCCTCATCGTCGCATCAAATAAAGTTGTATCTCTGTGATCGTCTTGGGCTTGAATGCGAATGACATGACCACATTTCGTCTTTTCGCTGGTCAGCGTGCCTTGCTGGAACCTTCTTCGAGAGACTCACCAATAATTGAGGAGTGCGTCCTACCATTGCATCGATTTGAGCGGTCAGCGCTCGATCCGCCTCCCCTGCAGCCTCTACCTCTGCCCGACTAGCCTCGGGGTTGTTAAGTAGGACAGTAGCCTCCGTGCGACGACGAGGTGTCAACGCTTCCAGTGATCGGCTTAATCCCTTGAACCACAGCTCTCGATCATCATCGCTGAGGAAATCGAAAACGAGCTCGACAACAGTACGGCAATACCGTGCGACAAGTGTCGAATTGAATTGAGCATAGAGCGCAAAAAGAGTTTTTTGTTCTTCCCGGTCAAATTGGTCAACAAGGTGATCAAGGGTCGGATCGGAGATGAAAGAATGCTCAATGATCATACCGTCCGGTAACAAGGCCACTTCAGGAAAGTAAACAGTAACTATAAGCGTCGTAAGGAGATTCTTGGCCATTGATCGTGGAACTCCGGTGTCAGAGATCGAAGTGTGCCTCGGCTGGAAAGAATCAGATCCATGGGCAAACGACACGGGCAAACATGTACTGACCATTCTGACAAAATAACGCCAAACAACGTAAACGATCAAGCTGACTGGAAAGAGTCTGAGAACAAGAAGGATGGTGGGACATGTCGAACCTGGACGACCAAGAGATTCATGGCATATATACATAGGTGAATAACTTCCCATTGAACTCCATTTATGGTCAAACTAATACCATACTGTCCAATGAGGGTAAATCTCGTTGAACCAGTCAGGCGATGTTTGAAAGCTGTTTCCTCATCCTCCTCCTCCAACCCTTGTAAGATACAAACTCCGCTCCATCGTCTAATACGGTCCAAGAACACAACACTCCAGTGTTCTTGTTGTCCCCAGAAGCAATCTTGCAGTCTCGTCCACTCTGGTGACCTTGATGTGAAGAAATCAACCAATGCAGAATGACTAGGAAAGCAATTGTGGGGCTGATGTTCCTAGTTAGGTGGCTATCAGATAATTTCCATCTTGGTCTACCGGTTCAAAGAGGTTCTGTCCTCGGCTGTCCCAGAGCACGCCCAGAGTTTGACAAACCGCTAGTTTGTCAAACATGATGAGCTTCCGGTCCGTGGTCCACATGGAGAGGGGCAAAAGTCCTACCTCCTCGCCCACACGGAGTCGAATATGACCATCCACGACAATCCAGAATGTCAGTGGTCCTTCCTGTAATGTCCGTTCACCGTCCTTGTCGAGCCAAACTTTAATAGGCCCTCGATAAAACGAGGGGAAAATCTCATGAAAGATATGTCGATAGGGTGGTGTGTTCAGTTGCATAATCCACAAGTATAATACAACACTTAGTTCCTGGACGTGTTCACTGATCTTAGGGTTGTCCATCATCTTGGGGGACAGTCGCAAGATGAACAACAGCTTGTCGGCCCTCCCTCCCAACTCCAAGATGTGGCGGAGTTCTTTGTCCAGTTGATGTCCCAATTCTTGCAGGACTTCAAGTCTGATGAGTATATTTGGTATGCTGGCCCGAAGATACCCACGGCTCATGTCGGTTTGTATGAAATTGGGCATACTTCTTTGTAGGTAGTCAATCTGTGTACGAATGACAAACTATGTTGGGAGGTACTCAACTTTTTATCGTCGATGTTCCACGGTTGATCCTGCATTTCCTTCATAACATCCTGATCTTTGGGTGGGGTGATGTTGCGAAGGTCTGCTCCCATCTTTGGGTCCACCGGCTTTGCCATGCACCATGTAATGAAACGACAGATGTGACTCGCCGTTGGTGGTAGATTCTACTCTCATGATCTTCCGAAGTTATGCTGAGGTATTGTTTCTTCTGGAGTCCTGGGGGAAGCACCTCGCAATATTTATACATTCTCCTCGGGGAGGGTCGATCAAAACCGACGACAGTGGTATATCCTGCAACCACCTGTAACATACCACGTATCTCCGTACTTATGTGGAGCATCGCGTACGATTTCTCGTGACCGACTCTCTGCCTATCTAACTAGATACACCTCATCATGGGTCCCTCACCAGCGCCCCGAATCAGTCACCGTCTTCACCATGTCGCATCGCTGGGCTCCGCAATGACATCGTTTTCGCTCTTATGCAGGGAGTTGGGATATGGTGGTGATAATTGTTCTATTCCCCCATTGAGATTTTCCTGGCTGGGCGAACTGTTGTCAATCGCCTCGGCCTCGTGTTGAACTCGTCCAAGCGACCAATATCGGATTGCCCTTGGCAAAGCCGCAAGGGTAAGGAATAGGTGGGAGATGAGCATTAGTATCTAACACCGGTCAGAAGATTTCGGTAAGGTTAGGAATTGTCGCCGGGCTTACTGTGTAATTCTTCAGTTCGAAGTAACTGAAGGGTTCTTTCTGCTTGTGCGGCACATACGCCCGAAGGACCCAGACGATAGTAATGATGCTAGCTGAGTGAATCAGGTCGTAGACCAGTGCATTCCCAAGAGGCGTTTCATCTCTCCTCCAATTCCACCATCCCCACCATCGGATGCGAAGATGTTCGGCTTCCAACTTCGGATTGAATTCCGTAAGCAAACAGACAGCGCAGACTGCCCGAACGAGGCATGCGGCCGTCACGTCTGCAGAAAACAACCACAGACCAAGGTTGTGACCACTAAAAATTTTTCGTCAATTCCATGCCCCAGCCATCGAAGAACAACGTACACGAGGACGAAGGCAATGCAAAACCCCAGCGTAAACACCACCCAGATGAAGAATGATAGTATTCCAAGCAACCGCCGGTTCCTACTGTACAGATAGCACCTCCAAGTGACGCCGATGAAGCTGAATACCTAACACAGCTTAAAACACATTCTGCGCGAGGTTGGATGAACGTACCCCTAGTGACGCTTCCCACAACTTTGCGACACGGACGAACTGAATGGTGGCCGTCAGAGCCCATTGATGTATAACCGCCACAAGGACCGTGAGTGCTAGAGCCGTTAGGCTTAAATCTCCAGCAACACGAGTAATCCTCTCAGAGGAGCTCTTGACCCAACGGCGAAATGGTATCGGCTCCGTCGACTTAATCTTGTCCTTCCAGGCGGATCGGATGGCACCAACGGATGCTAGCAAGGGGATGAAGGTTAGCATCAGATTGATGGTACTAAGAATCGTACAGATGAGCATTGGTGCTTCCATGATGGACAACGCACGACAGTCGGGCGCTGAGCGACAAGGCAACCAGTGGGCTTCTGCATGGTTATATGTGCAGTGAGGTGTAGAATCGAAAATCACGTCGAAGTGGAGTGCAGGTCCATTTCCGTCTCCCACCATACTTAGAGCATAGTATGTCTTTCACTGCGACAAGGACGCCACCGACCAATGATATTTATTTCGTCACCGTGGCGGAATAAATATCATTGGTCGGTGGCGTGTGATAGCCGGGGTGGCTACGGAGCCATGCTCTCATGATTGGCTGAACGCGGGTCCCACCTTCACGCTAATGTGTTGTAATCCATCTGCAGTCTCTCTCACTCCGGTCCGAATCGTTCTTTCTTTTCATTCCACCGTTTTTCCCACACTCTCTCCCTACCATCATGGTCAGGATCCAAGCCTGTGACGCTCTGGCTCGAGTTCAATGCCTCACTGCCCTCGAGGTGCGTTCGAATGTGCAGCTCGCAATCCACACCTTCCAGGCTTTGGCAAATATACTGGCATCGGTCTTCGACCAAGTCCCTGCCACGGGCAATCCGGAGTTGGATGTTCTACTACAACCACCTGGACGAGTTCCAGCACCGCCAAAGTATAGGAGCATCGCTCCTGCTACCAATGAACCATTGGAAGCTTTGTGTTCGTCGTCTCGGCATGTTGCTGTCGTCGACGTGGTCAACATACCCTCCCTCACGACATCGATTCAAGCCTCTCCAGGAAGACGAGGTTCGCAGGGCCATTCCCAAACTGTGGAGATCGAACCCAAGAAGAAGCCCAACACGGCGCGACATGAGATCGCGTATCGCAATGCTCGTGAGAACACTGAGAGGTGGCTGCACGAGAAAAGGCGAAATGGGATCAGGGAGACGCTTGCTCAACGTATCACTGAATATCCGCCTGCTCGAGCCGCCGCGGACATAATTGACAATAAGAAAGCTAGATTCGCTCGTCTTGAGGGCATGTTTGGAGCCATGCTCATCGCCAAAGAGTACGACGACTTCAGGCGGAAGCAACACGAAATTCAACGCAGTTGTCTGATCGACGGACGAGGCGCGCTTCCAGCTGTGTTTGACCAATATGCAGAGCACA